>NW_026111571.1:0-22500 GCF_024679095.1 Eriocheir sinensis | reverse complement strand
AAAATTCACCAAGAAACATTACAATAAATAAGGAAATGAATGACACTGTGTGGACTGGGCTCTGCAGCAGCAGGACAAGTAAGGAATAAAATCATAGCTTCAACAGGTCTTCAGAATATCAAGTTGCCGCTTCCGTCGCTGGTTGTTGCCCGATTACGTGCAGCTTCGGCTTGCATAGCTTCGTTATTATTATTATCATTATTATCATCATCATCATCATCATTATTATTATTATTATTATTATTATTATTATTATCATTATTATTATTATTATTATTATTATTATTATTATTATTATTATCATCATTGTCGTCACTCTTATTATTGATCCAAAAGTGAGTTCGCCAATTTATCACTTGGGATCTGTCGATTTAATTGATACGAGAATATCATTTAATTGTTTTCCCAAGCCAAGGGGTCCGCAAACAATTCAATAATGAACGTCCTTAACATGCAAGCCGAAGATATGCATTCACGAGGCCCCCGTCTTGCCTGAATTTTGCACACACACACACACACACACACACACACACACTATCTCTGAGCTCTGTGCTCCTTCCGTAGGGGAATGGCTAGTTGTCTCGAGAGGGACCCGCAGCAGACCAAGAGGTGAATTACACACACACACACACACACACACACACACACACACACACACACACACACGCACGCACCAGGTCGTCGTAGATGACGTGCAACACACGGGTGTCCAGGTTGAGCGACACACATATGTGCTGCCAGTGGAACATCTTGAGCTTGAACCTGAGCGCCTGGGAGACGAGCCCGCCGCAACACTGTACGTGCATGTCCTTCTTCTTAGACACCAGCTCTTGGGGGGGTAGGAAGGGGGCGGGGGAGAGGCAGGGCGGGGTAGTAGAGGGAGAGAGTGAGAGTATAAAGTGGTATGAAGTGAAGAAACATAAACATAGCAATAACTCTATAACATGTCCTTCTTCGGCACCAGCTCTTGGGGGGGTAGGAAGGGGGCGGGGGAGAGGCAGGGCGGGGTAGTAGAGGGAGAGGGTGAGAGTATAAAGTGGTATGAAGTGAAGAGACATAAACATAGCAATAACTCTTTATAGGCTGGTATTACAAGACACTTTGCCACATCACATCAGCTATTTCTAAAGGTCAAAGAGGGGATCAATCGAGTTCTGATGAGTGTTTCTTTAGGTTCACGGTACAGAATAATGGTCAGACTACCACCAGGGTCATAAAACTACCCCTGGAAATGCCCACAACTCCTACGAAAGCCTTGTCAAATATGGGTTCTTGGGTGGCGATATGTCTTGTGATATGACCCAATAAAGGTCAAAGAGGGGGTCAGTCGGGTTCTAATGAGTGTTTCTTTAGGCTCATGGTACAGAAGAAGGGTCAGACTACCACCAGGGTCATAAAACTACCCTGGAAATGACCACAACTCCTACGAAAGCCTTGTCAGATATGTGTTCTTGGGTGGCGATATGTCTTGTGATACGACACTATAACTGCTGCCCCCCCCCCCTCCCACACGTCCATGTCCTTCTACGGCACCAGCTCTTGGGAGGGTACGAAGGGGGCGGGGGAGAGGGAGCGCGGGTAGTAGAGGGAGAGGGTGAGAGCCTCCAGCGTTGTCACATTGTCGTACTCTGAGCATTGTATTTATCATTTTTAAGCTCCTAGACCGTCGTAACGACACAACGACGATAGGAAATTAAAGTTATCGTTGAAACTGTTAAAGAGTGATGGTTTTCGTTCTCTTTTGCTAGAGGTATTGGTCAGAACCAAGGAAAATGCAATGCGCTGAGTACGATAATTTGCAACGTTGCCAGATTGTCGTACTCTGCCTCTTATGATTGCCGATTTCCGACCCCAAAACTGCTTTCCTCACCCCAATAACTGCCTTCATATGTGCTTATCGTTTAAATGGTTAATTATTGGTGTTTCTTGGCAGCAGTTATGGGCCAGAAACCGGTAAATACGAGGCAGTAATTGAGAAGAATGAACACCAGGGAGGATGGAGTCTACCATTGCCAAACTGGAAGAGACTCACAACCCTTTGAGTACGATAATCTGCCAACCGTGGGTGAAAGCATAAAGTGGTATAAAGTGAATAGACATAAACATAGCTATAACTCCTTAACTGCTGCCCCCCACACCCCCCCCCCACACCCCCCACACACACACACACTCACTCACCCACGAACAGCTCCTCGTTAGTGCCCTCCACGGCATAGTTGAGCAGCGGGATGTGGGAGGTGACGCGACGCAGCTTGAGGTGGACCAACAGTGTCACCTGGGAGACGGGAGAGTGGGGGAGGGGCTGTAGTGGTAATTGGGGAGGCGGTGGCTGAGTGGATAGCGTGACGGTGCCGCGTTCAGGACGACGCGAGTTCAATCCCCGCCTGGTGCCACCAAGCTGGGATTTTTCAGCCGCCACTGAGTGGCTTAAAACTACCCACATACTGTCCAGAAGACCACCTATCAACCCGGACTCTAGATTCAAGTATTAAAGATGAGCTCCGGGAGGGCAGCATGAGCCAATGCAGGATGGCGCCACTATAAACACTCGCCTGCGCCAGAACGGGCTGGGCCAACCATCAGGCCCCACCGGGAAGAAGCCTTGGGCCGACCACCAGGATCCACCGGGAAGAAGCCTACCGGCGCAATAGGCCACGACGTAAAAGAAAAAAATGGTGGTGGGAGTAGTGATGGGGGTTATGGAGGTAAGGGGGATGAGCTTAAATGGAAAAGTGAGGTGTATAAACAAAGAACAATACAAGGATGGAGGGTTAGGCGCCATGTCTGTTTACTTTTTAGACGGAGTGGAAAAATTTGGGCGGCTTTTCCGATACCCTACGCCCCTGTCCACCCAGCAGTGAATGGGTACCAGGTATTAATAGAGGGTTGTGTCCCGTCTCCTGGGGTCTGTTCCCTTCTCCTATAATCCCTTCCCCTTCTGTCTCTCTCCGGCATATGACCACAGATGTTGCGCCGACTAAACGAAACTTTACAACTTTCTGTTTACTTTTGTGGGAGCGGCGAGTAGCGGTCTTTATGTGTGTGTACTCTTTTTGTTGCCCTTGAGCCGTATCCTTTGATTTAAAAAAAAAAGATTAACTTTGTGAAGGGACATTTTGACGATGAGAAGGCGGAGTTCACTGTGTCCATACCTTTAATTAAGCGTCTGGGGGGGGAGGAGCACAGAACAAGGCAGTGGAGGGTTGAGGTTAAAGCGTCATGGGAGGGTAAAAGCTTGTCAAGGGAGATTCTCTTGGTAAGGAGGCGGCGTGCTGCGTGTTCTTAAAGCGTCTCGGAGGGGGGTTGGGGGGGGAGAGGGGGGAGGGGGGGTTAAGATGCTAAAAAAAAAAAAAAAAAAAAATAGCAATGGAGGGGTTCTGAGCAAGGCGCCATGGGAGAGTAAAAGCTTGGCAAGGGAGATTTTCGTGGTAAGGAGGCGGCGTGCTACGTGTTCTTAAAAGCGTCTCCGAGGGGCTGGGAGGGAGGGGGAGGGTAGAGGTGAGATGCTTATAAACAGGAAATAGAAAATAGCAATGGAGGGTTTCTGAGCAAGGCGCCATGGGAGGGTAAAAGTTTGTCAAGGAAGATTTTCGTGGTAAGGAGGCAGCGTGCTGCGTGTTCTTAATCAAAGCGTCTCGGAGGGGTTGAGGGGGAGGGGAATAAAAACAGAAATGGAGGGATTCTGAGCAAGGCGCCATGGAAGGGTAAAAGCTTGTCAAGGGAGATTTTCATGGTAAGGAGGGTTTTTTTTTTTTTTTTTTTTTTTTTTACAGCAAAGGAGACAGCTCAAGGGCACAAAAAAGTAAACATTAATAAAAAAAAAAACCCGCTACTCGCTGCTCCTAAAAAGAATCCAAAGAGGTGGCCGAAAGATAGGTCAGTTTCGGGAGATGTGTCCTGATACCCTCCTCTTGAAAGAGTTCAAGTCGTAGGCAGGAGGAAATACAGATGAAGGAAGATTGTTCCAGAGTTTACCAGCGTGAGGGATGAAAGAGTGAAGATGCTGGTTAACTCTTGCATAAGGGGTTTGGACAGTATAGGGATGAGCATGAGTAGAAAGTCGAGTGCAGCGGGGCCGCGGGAGGGGGGGAGGCATGCAGTTAGCAAGTTCAGAAGAGCAGTCAGCGTGGAAATATCGATAGAAGATAGAAAGAGAGGCAACATTGCGGCGGAATTTAAGAGGTAGAAGACTATCAGTATGAGGAGGAGAGCTGATGAGACGAAGAGCCTTTGCCTCCACTCTGTCCAGAAGAGCTGTGTGAGTGGAGCCCCCACATGAGATGCATACTCCATACGAGGGCGGACAAGGCCCCTGTATATGGACAGCAACTGTGCAGGGGAGAAGAACTGGCGGAGACGGTACAGAACGCCCAGCCTCGAGGAAGCTGATTTAGTAAGAGATGAGATATGAAGTTTCCAGTTGAGATTTTGAGTTAAGGATAGACCGAGGATGTTTAGTGTTGAGGAAGGTGATAGCTGGGTGTTGTCAAAGAATAGGGGATAGTTGTTTGGAAGATTGTGTCGAGTGGATAGGTGGAGAAACTGTGTTTTTGAGGCGTTGAAGGACACCAGGTTCTTCTTGCCCCAATCGGAAATAATAGTAAGGTCTGAGGCTAAGCGTTCTGCAGCCTCCAGCCTTGAGTCGTTAAGTTCCTGAAGGGTGGGTCTTCTATTAAAAGAAGTTGAATAATGCAGAGTGGAATCATCGGCGTAGGAATGGATAGGACAGTTCGTTTTGGAAAGAAGATCATCAATGAACAACAGAAAAAGAGTGGGAGATAGGACAGAACCCTGTGGGACACCACTGTTAATAGATTTAGGGGAAGAACAGTGACCGTCTACCACGGGGTGTTTCGTGTCCTTAAAAGCGTCTCGGATGGGTTGGGATGGGGAAATACATAGGAATACATAGGTTGAACAGACACCAGAAGACCTATCGGTCTATGGCGAGGGTGTCTGTTTACTACCGCTACTACTAGTAAACTACGTGTTTACTACCGCTACTACTAGTAAACTACGTATGGTAGGATAGGACAGAAAATATGAAGGCTCCTCCCCACCCACCTCTCCCTCCGGCAACGTGCCGGCAGGAAATAGTTAGAAGAGAACACCATGTACCTTTTAGGAAGAAAGGGCCATGGAAATTTTACAGTAAAGAGAGAAATAAGAGGAAATTACTACCCTTAACTTACACTACTGGTAACCTAAGCTGTGGGGGAAAAGGACTTCATTACATAAGAACATAACAACATAGAAATACAGGTGTAGTTTCAGGGGCACAGGTGGAGGCTTGATCCTCGTTTTACCGGCGGTACTAGGCACGCACCAGTAACCTGTCACCTTACTGCACCCACACCTCACTCCACCTGTCATGCGGACATTAACTGTTGCTTTACTCTATTGTTGACTTTCGCTACTTGCAATTTAGGTTGTGGGGGAGAATTATATGAATATAGGTTGAGGTCTTGCTGCAATCTGTCTGAAAACAAGAGAAAAGGGTCAGTATAATCTTATATCCCTGAAGTACTTATCCAAAGAAGACTTGAAGCTACTAATACTCTGTGCGCTAACTATTGACGGTGGGAGTCTATTCCAGTGATCGACGACTCTGTTATTGAAAAAACTTCTGCGCACCGATGTGTTACATCGATTTCCCTTTAACTTCATACCGTTGCTGCGTGTTCTTGTGTTGGTGTCTCTCTGAAATAGACTATCTGGGTTAATGTTGTCGAATCCATTAAGGATTTTGAACACTTCAATTAAGTCCCCTCTTATCCTTCGCTTATTTAGGGAAAACATATAAACGCTTTAAACGCTCGTCATATGGCAAGTTTCGGAGCGCTGGAATTTGTTTGGTTGCTCGTCGCCGTATCTTTTCTAGCAAGACCTGATCGTTGATATAGTTTGGTGACCAGAACTGAACGGCGTATTCTAGGTGAGGTGCTTTAACAAAGAACACAGCAATGGAGGGTTTGAACAAGGCGCCATGGGAGGGTAAAAGCTTGTCAAGGGAGATTTTTGCAGGTGGGGTCCATTGGGAGAGGTTTGGAGTCGGAACACACCCAGACTGACTTCATGGCTGAGTCTGACTAGAAGAAAAATTGCCTCAATAGCCCAGTGTGAAATTTTATTGAAAAGCAGAGTTCAGCTTTTTGGAGACATGCGACATCAGGACTTAAGAGAGGCGGGGAAGATGTCGTAAATTTGATCAAGACTTTCTGTTAGTTGACGGAAGTATCTGGAATATAAAAAGTAAGGGACTCAATACTAAAACCTGTAGCCAGTATCACTTCGTTGTAGCTAATGGTAGAGTGGTCAATGCGATGTCTAACCCTAAGTCTATATATATATATATATATATATATATATATATATATATATATATATATATATATATATATATATATATATATATATATATATATATATATATATATATATTTTTTTTTTACAACAAAGGAGGCAGCTCAAGGGCACACAAAAAAAACAATAATAAAAAAAAGCCCGCTAATCGCTGCTCCCATAATAGAGCCAGAAGAGGTGGCCAAAAGCAAGGTCAAATTCGGGAGAAGAGGTGTCCTGATACCCTCCTCTTGAAAGAGTTCAAGTCGTAGGCAGGAGGAAATACAGATGAAGGAAGATTATTCCAGAGTTTGCCAGCGTGAGGGATGAAAGAGTGAAGATGCTGGTTAACTCTTGCATAAGGGGTTTGGACAGTATAGGGATGAGCATGAGTAGAAAGTCGTGTGCGGCGGGGCCGCGGGAGGGGGGGAGGCATGCAGTTAGCAAGTTCAGAAGAGCAGTCAGCGTGGAAATATCGATAGAAGATAGAAAGAAAGGCAACATCGCGGCGGAATTTAAGAGATAGAAGACTATCAGTAGGAGGAGGAGAGCTGATGAGACGAAGAGCCTTAGCCTCTACTCTGTCCAGAAGAGCTGTGTGGGTGGAGCCCCCTCACACGTGAGATGCATACTCCATACGAGGGCGGACAAGGCCCCTGTATATGGATAGCAACTGCGCGGGGGAGAAGAACTGGCGGAGACGATACAGAACGCCCAACCTCGAGGAAGCTGATTTAGCGAGAGAGGAGATAAGAAGTTTCCAGTTTAGATTTTGAGTTAAGGATAGACCGAGGATATTTAGTGTTGAACAAGGTGACACTTGAGTGTTGTCGAAGAATAGGGGATAGGTGTTTGGAAGATTGTGTCGAGTTGATAGGTGGAGAAATTGAGTTTTTGAGGCATTGAAGGACACAAGGTTCCTTCTGCCCCAATCGGAAATGATAGCAAGGTCTGAGGTTAAGCGTTCTGCAGCCTCCAGTCTGAAGTTGTGTACTTCCTGTTTTGATGGTCTTCTATTGAAAGAAGTTGAATAATGCAGAGTGGAGTCGTCGGCGTACGAGTGGACAGGACAGTTTGTTATGGAAAGATCATTGATGAATAACAGGAAGAGAGTGGGTGATAGGACAGAGCCCTGTGGAACGCCACTGTTGATAGGTTTAGGGGAAGAGCAGTGACCGTCTACCACCGCAGAGATAGAACGGCCGGAAAGGAAACTGGAGATAAAGGAGCAGAGAGAGGGATAGAATCCGAAAGAGGGCAGTTTAGAAAGCAAAGACTGGTGCCAGACTCTATCGAAGGCTTTCGATATGTCTAGCGCAACAGAGAAAGTTTCACCGAAACTGCTAAGAGAGGATGACCAAGAGTCAGTTAAGAGAGCAAGAAGATCGCCAGAAGAACGCCCCTTGCGGAATCCATACTGGCGATCAGATAGAAGATTAGAAGTGGAAAGGTGCCTTTGAATCTTCCGGTTAAGGATTGATTCAAAAGCTTTAGATAGACATAAGAGTAAAGCTATTGGGCGGTAGTTTGAGGGATTGGAGCGGTCACCCTTCTTAGGCACAGGCTGTACAAAGGCATACTTCCAGCAGGAAGGAAAGATAGATGTTGATAAGCAGAGGCGAAAGAGTTTGACCAGGCAGGGTGTCAGCACAGAAGCACAGTTTTAAAGGACAAGAGGATATATATATATATATATATATATATATATATATCTATATATATATATATATATATATATATATATATATCTATATATATATATATATATATATATACCAAGTCAAGTCACTCTGCTTCAAAACTGAGACCGGTACGCGCAGGAGGCGGTTTGGGGGCGGAGCAGTGGGATGACGTCACTTGAAGGTGTAAAAAAAAAATGCCCGGCAGTTCAGGGGTGACAAATGTTGCGGCCGTGTGTGCACTCTGGATGTACATTCTCGCCTTCTTTCATAGCGCGCTCAGGCAAGCCACTGACGAAAAAAATATGTATTTTTATTGTGCTATTGCGTGACTATAAATACAATGCCTACAAACGGCGGTGTGGGGTGTGAGGGAGGGCATGTTGAAGTGATTGATTTAAATTAGTCCGCTTTTCTTCGTTTTCTCTAAATCCCTGTTTCTACACTCTCTAGTTTGGCTCCAAGCAGTGTCACGCATAAATCACGCCTCGGCCGTGTTTCCTCCGACAAACCTGCGTATGACTTGACTTGGTGTATATATAGACTTAGTTTTAATCCGTCCGCTGCGATTGGTACGGATTCGAAGCTTGGTCCGCGGAGTAGCGAAGCACACAAGGACCAATAGTTTTAGTGGGCAAGATTTTTAAATTTTCTATTATTATTTTTTATTTTTTTTTGTCGTTCTTGTTGTTAGTCGGAGAATAGGCTTGGCGCTGTTCAAGGCAAAAATTTGACTGATATATTTTTGTCTAGTTGCCAGAAATATCCCGAAGAATTTTCGTGTGCAAGATTTTGAGATTTTCTATTGATGAAAATTTTTGGAACGTCAAAGAAATTATTTGGCACGATTCCAGCCGGAAATATAAAGAATCGTGATTAGCAGGAGTGTGAAGGCTCAGATACTTTTGTGAGCGGGGGCTTCGTGGTGCAGTGGTTAGCACACTCGTCTCACAACCGAGAGAGCCCGGGATCGATTCCCGGGCGGAGTGGAAAAATTTGGGCGGCTTTTCCGATACCCTATGCCCCTGTCCACCCAGCAGTGAATGGGTACCAGGTATTAATTGAGGGTTGTGTCCCATCTCCTGGGATCTGTTCCTTTCTATAATTCCTTCCCCTCCTGTCTCTCTCCGGCATATGACCACAGATGTTGCACCGACTAAACGAAACTTTCCTACCTTTTGTGAGCTGCCTCTCTACCTTACATAGCACGAGAACAAGCGTGATTGAAACTAGGCTCTTTAGCATGAGGAGTAGAGAGAAAAAACGTGAATGTGTCTCTCCATTCCAGAGACAGTAGCCTCCGTAATGCGCTGGGCACACACAGAGAGGTCTTTCCTGGAAGCAGTAATCATTCCCCGGGAAATCTAAATAGTACATCCTCAGGTCGTCCCACCGAGCTGAAGCAAAATGCCAGAAGCATCGCCTCTTCGGTGGGTCCAGAGGGTGTACAGGAGCGATAGAGAAGAATATAGAAATAAGTTTGTGATCGGAGGAGCCCAACGGAGAGCACAGTTTGACAGAGTAAGCAGAAGGGTTAGAGGTAAGGAAGAGGTCTAGAATGATGGGCCTGTCTCCAAGACGGTCGGGAATACGTGTAGGGTGCTGAACCAACTGCTCTAGGTCATTGAGGATAGCAAAGTTGTAGGCTTGTTTACCAGGCTGGTCAGTGAAAGAGGATGAAAGCCAAATCTGGTGGTGAACATTGAAATCTCCCAAAATGGAGATTTCAGCGAAGGGAGAGTGGGTCAAGATGTGCTACACTTTAGAATTCAAGTAGAGAGAAAGAACAGCTTGACAGAGCAAGCAGAGGAAATTCGCGGGAAATCTGAAAAGTATATCCTCAGGTCATCCAGCCGAGCTGAAACAATGCATAGAGACTCACCTGTCTGAGGGCTGGAATGCGACCCAGGCCCGTGTCCAGCATAGACTCGGTGGTGGCCACGTCGCTTGTCTGGAACCTCACCACGCCAACCTCCCTTGCTGCGTCGAGAAGGGAGAACGGAAAGGAAGGTTAAGAAGGTTGCTTTGTATAGGTATCAAAGTATAGATGAATGTATAGGTAGACAAAATGACAGATAAATAGATGCTGTCACGCCTCTCTCCCTCGCTGCGTCGGGAAATTAGAAAGGAAAGGAAGGTTAAAAAGTGACGCTGTATATATGTATGAAATTGAATGCGTAGACCAGAGATGGATGAAACTATAGACGAATTAACAGATAAATTATATACTCTCACGCCGGGGGAGCCGATGGCTGAATGGATAGCATGACGGCGCCGCGTTCAGGACGACGCGAGTTCAGTCCCCGCCCGGTGCCACCAAACTGGGATTTTTCAGCCGCCGCCGAGTGGCTTAAAACTACCCACATGCTGTCCAGAAGACCACCTATCAACCCGGACTCTAGATTCGAGGATTAAAGATAAGCTCCGGGAGGGCAGCATGAGCCAATGCAAGATGGCGCCATTATAAACACTCGCCTGCGCCAGAACGGGCTGGGCCGACCATCAGGCCGCACCGGGAAGAAGCCTTGGGCCGACCATCAGGATCCACCGGGAAGAAGCCTACCGGCGCAATAGGCCACGACGTAAAAAAAAAATAATTCAAAAACACGCCACCCTCAATCGCTGCGTCGGGAACTTAGAAAGGAAATGAAGCTTAATTAAATCGAGTTGCTGTGTGTGTATATGTATGTATGAATGTATGTATGAGTGTATGTATGTATAGATGGAAAGAGAGACAGACAGATCGTGAAATAGAGACGGCCAAGACATGTTGCTGTATCTATAAGTTAGAAGTGTGTGTGTGTGTGTGTGTGTGTGTGTGTGTGTTAGCGTTGCCATATTATCGTACTCACCACATTGTATTTATCCTTTTTAAGCCCCAAACTCTCGCACCTTACCAAATAACGATAGAAAAATAAAGTTAGCGTTAAAACTGTTACTTATCGATGTTGTTGTTGTTGTTATTTTTGCTATAGTTATCGGTCAGAAACTCCGAAAATGCAATGCGATGAGTACGATAATTTGCCAAGGCTGGTGTGTGTGTGTGTGTGCACATAGATAGATAAATAGGTGTATATTTAACAGACCCTTATATGTATACACATTTGAAAACAATACGAAAATGAACAGAAGGATAAACGAGGGAAGATGAAGAGGGAGGAAAAGAAAAGGAAGAAAAATGGGAGTGGGAAGAAGGAGAAGGAAAAATGAAAGAATGAGTGGAAGGGAATAGAGAAGAGAGTGGAAGGAGAAAGAAAGGAAAGAATGAAAGAATGAGTAGAGGGAAAAAAGAAGACAATGGAGGGAGAATCAAGGTGGAGAAGAGAAGTGGAAGAAAGGAGGAGAGAGAGAGAGAAAGAATATAAGGAGAGAAAGGAGAGGAAGAAAGAGAACAGGAATGGAGGAAGAGAGGAAAGAATGAAAGAATGAGTAGAGGGGGAAAAGAAGAGAATGGAGGGAGAATCAAGGTGCAGAAGAGAAGTGGAAGGAAGGAGGAAAGGGAAAGAGAGAGGAAGAAAGAGAACAGGAAAGGAGGAAGAGAGGAGGGAATGAAAAAATGAATAAAAGGCGGGAATGAAGAAGATCGTAGAGGACTAAGTCTATATATACCAAGTCAAGTCATATGCAGGTTTGTGAGAGGAGACACAGCCGAGGCGTGGTTTATGCGTGACGTTGCTTGGAGCCAAACTAGAGAATGTAGAAACAGGGATTTAGAGAAAACGAAGAAAGGCGGACTAACTTAAATCAATCCCTTCAACATGCCCTCCCTCACACCCCACACCGCCGTTTGTAGGCATTGAAATTACAGTCACGCAATAGCACAATAACAAGACATATTTTTTTCGTCAGTGGCTTGCCTGAACGCGCTGTGAAAGTAGGCGAGAATACACATCCAGAGTGCACACATAGGGCCCCAACTTTAGTCACCCCTGAACTGGCGGGTATTTATTTTTTTGGGCTCCAAGTGACGTCATCCCGCTGCTCCGCCCCGAAACCGCCTCCTGCGCGTACCGGTCGCAGTTTTGAAGCAGAGTGACTTGACTTTGTATATATAGACTTAGGTCGAGGAGGAGGAAATGGAGAACAAGTGAGGACGAACGGATAGACTGACACCTCACCCAAGCCTTAGACCCCCACCACAGCATCGCCTTACCTATCTCTTATGTTTTACCGACACACACACACACACACACACACACACACAAACACACACACACTTCCAACAACACCCTCTTCCAGCAGTATCTCGCTCCTCTCTAACACCCTCCCCTCCGCAAAAAAAAAAAAAGGAAAATTAATTGAAGTCCTCTCCGACCCAAAAACAGCATTCATCACCCCAATAACTGCCTTCATATATAGTCATCGTTAAAATGGTTAGTTATTGGTGTTTCTTGGCAACAGTTATGGGCCAGAAACCGGTAAATACGCGGCTCTGAACTACTACTATAACTACTACTACTACTACTACTACTACTACTACTATTACTACTTCTACCGCTACTACTACTATTTGGCAACCGCTGTTTTATTTTTATTTTTACGTTTACGCCTATAGCGCCGGTAGGCTTGCTTGAGGGGCCTGGATAGTGTTCGGCCCCAGCCCGTCATGGCGCAGGCAAGTGTTTATAGTGGCACCATGTTCTATACTCGATTATATTGATAAGTGTAATTTAATGACGATTTTATTATGCAATGTGCATCAAACTATTAAAGATAAATTTAACCCGGTGGTGGTAGCAGCGGGGATCGTGTTTCTTAATGGTCCCCCCAAGCGAGAAAAATGAGGAAAAATCACCCCTCACACAAACTATTTCATAATATATATCAAAGCATTTGTGATCAGATTATGTATCATCTATTTTTTGGGGTTTATATCATGGCACAAATTTGGCCCGTCGCTGCTACACGGTAAAGCCGCAAATTTGGCCCGTCGCTGCTACACGGTAAAGCCGCAAATTTGGCCCGTCGCTGCTACACGGTAAAGCCACAAATTTGGCCCGTCGCTGCTACACGGTAAAGCCGAAAATTTGGCCCGTCGCTGCTACACGGTAAAGCCACAAATTTGGCCCGTCGCTGCTACACGGTAAAGCCGCAAATTTGGCCCGTCGCTGCTACACGGTAAAGCCGCAAATTTGGCCCGTCGCTGCTACAGGTAAAGCCACAAATTTGGCCCGTCGCTGCTACACGGTAAAGCCGCAAATCTGGCCAGTCGCTGCTACCGGGTTAAAGATAAATTTAAACGACATTCATAACGAAGCTAAGCAAGTCGAAGCTGGAAAGAACGTGGAATGTATGCCTCCATTTCCTGAGACAATCACCTCCGTCATGCACTAGGCACATACACACAGAGGGGTCACCGGCCTGGAAGCAGTAATCATTCCCACTTACCTGACTCACCGCCCACCGCCGCCCCCATCACCATCACCACGACCACCACGGCCCTGGCACACACCTCGGCCATTGAACACTGCAACAAAAAGGAAAAGAATAATATAGTTAATTCATTTATTTATCTATTTATTTGCGTTTGGGACTGAGCGCTTGTCAAGAATGCCTTTCCGAGGGGTCCTGGTGGTCGGCCCAGTCCGTTCTAAGTGGAACAAGAAAGTATTTTATAGTGACGCCATTCCTGTTGTTGTTAATATTGTTAATAGTAGTAGTAGTAGTAGTAGTAGTAGTAGTAGTAGTAGTAGTAGTAGTAGTAGTCGTAATAATAGTAGTAGCAGTAGTAGTAGTAGTAGTAATAGTAGTAGCAGCATAGTTAATAAGCCCTTCAAGTTTGGGAAGGAGCTAGTGAACGACTGGGACAGATTTCGTGTTTGTGTAGTCATTGCCAAGACAGTTCAGAGTTTCAGCGGAGAAGAAAAAGACGTGTGCAATTCTTTAGTGAGTGCCAACAGCTAAGAATTTCCGGAGGAGGCGAGATAGATAATGAATGCCCGGGAAGGTTTTGTTACTTAGTGAAGACTCTCTCGCCTGCTTGTATCTTATTCATTCCTTATATTCTTGTGTCTTTGTTTTTCTTTGTACCTCCTCCCACTCGCACTCTGCCAGCCGTACTGAGCGGAGGTGTGGTAGCTTTCTCTTCCGACCCGTTCGCAGAGTCAGGTCACAATGCCACCAGCCGCTAGATTCCCGTGTTTAACTTGCAGGAGGGAGTTCACGAAGGACTTCCTCAACCAGGAAAATGATGAGTACACAGTATGTTTTTTTCTGTGAAACTGAACACAAGGAAAGTCTTAAGTTAGAAGCGATAGATAGCAAGGTACAGTTTCTGGAGGGTGTGTTGGGACTGGATGTAGCTAGTGTCGGGGAGAGTGAGTTCAAGGTAGTTGAAAAGGTAGAGAGGTTGGAAGATAGAGTAGGTGAGGTAGAGAAGATTCCTTCCAGCAGGTTAGAAAAGGGAGTGAGGCTGTTGCGGCAGATGTTAGTTACAGTGGTGTCGTGACGAGGTACAGGTTCCAGGTGTTAGGAGACCAAGTTGAGAGCGATCCTAGCATCGTTCTTGTCGGTGATAGTTTAGTTAGACAGCAGGACTAGGAGTTTTGTAGGAAGGGAGCGAGGCGGCGTCATGTAATTTTCCCTGGACGTAGAATTGAGCATGTAGCTGAGAAGGTTGACGACTTAGTCGTCACTCCCTCAGAGGAGACAGTGTTTGTTTACCTGGTCGGAACAAACAATGTAGTGAAAGATAGGTCAGAGGAGGTTCTAGACAAGTACAGGAAGTTTGTCGGGAAGTTGAGGGACAGCAGGAGGCGTTCAGTTGTGTGTGGTTTGCTCCCTCGGCACGATGTTTGTTCCCTCATTCTCACTAGAATGCTGGGGATTAACGAATGTGTCAGGGATTTGTGTAGTAGTGAGGGAGTCATGTTTGTGGACGTCTGGGATCATTTTATTCATGACAGGAGCTTGTTTGCTAATGATGGACTTCACCTAAATTGTGTAGGCAAGGCGAGGCTGGGCCGAGTGTTGGATGAGGAAGTGTTGAAAGAGTTAAAGAAAAGTCAGGTGCAGCGGGAACGAGGTGTGGAAACTTCCGGCCTGGCTGGGAGTGGGAGGAGTCTTAACCCAGACGGTGAGGTCCACGGAGGTAGGAGTGTCAGGTCTCAGGTGAGGGGGGAAGTAGAGGTGTGTAGTGCTGAGGAGGACGTCAGGTCACCAGACCCCCAGGTGGGGGATACTGAGATAGCGGTCAGGTCAACAGCCACACAGGTGAGGGGCACTGAGGTAGCGGTCAGATCACCAGACCCCCAACACGTGAGGAGCATTGAGGTAGCGGCCAGGTCAACAGCCACACAGGCGGGTGGTGAGGTAAAGGTATTTGTAGATAGTCGGGTCTGACGCACTATTCCAGTGAAACGACAGTTGATATATGGCGCACACTCGGCGACTAAATTAAACATCTTCTATGTAAATGCCCGTAGCATTATTCAGAAGCGTAACCATTTGATAATACGTGCAATTACTGAAAAACCCGACTTCATTTTGATCACAGAAACATGGCTAACTAAATACGCGTGACAAGCATCAGTTAAGTGAAGTAGCTATCAATGGTTACAACGCGTTTGCTAAGTGTCGTCTACACAAAAAAGGTGGAGGTGTAATAATATATGCTAAAAGTATTTTAGAAGTCATTCAGCTTAACACAACCGAAACAGAGGCTTATGATTCATTGTATGTACAAGCGACGATCAATAATGAAAAGTATGTTCCGGGCGTAATTTACCGACCTCCTAAATCAAATGAAGACATTGATGAAAATCTCTACGCAGAGATAAATAAAATTATCAGAAACAGAAATGCGATAATATGCGGCGACTTCAATAACCCCTCTGTTAACTGGTCTGCACTCTCTGCCGACAGGGAAGGAGCTAGATTAATAAATTTTGTGGAAGATACATTTCTTTATCAAACAGTTACCGCGCCGACTCGAGGAATTAACATTCTGGATTTAGTCTTCACGACGGACAGCCACCTCATAACCGCCTGTGAGGTCGGCGAGCCATTTGCAAACAGTGACCACAACATAATCAGATGCGTTTTAAATATTGAAACAAAAGCACGAGAAAACTGACTCCTAATACCTAACTATAGAAAAGCAAAGTTTAAGGACCTAAGAAGAGAATTGGCTTCAGTAAATTGGAATAATTTGCTCAATAACGTCAGCGTTCAAGAAATGTATAATCGTTTTACTGCACAAATCACAGATAGCGTAAATAAATTCATCCCACTCAAGCAACGAAGGACAGAGAATCAAAAGACGTTATGGATGACTAATTACCTGCAGAAAATCATCGTCGAAAAAAGAAAAATGTATAAGAAATATAAACTCTCACGCACTTCACGGGATCATACTAATTATATCAATATCAAGAGAGAGTGCGAAAGGAAAATCAGAAAACAGAAACGCGAATATGAGATGAAAATATCACGATGCGAAGAAAATTTCCAGATTATTTTTCAGTTACATAAAAAGCAAAAAAAAAATTAAAAAATAATATCTGCCCACTATTAGTAAATGGCGATACGATTAATGATGATAAAGGGATGGCGTCGGTCCTAAATTCAGCCTTTAGTAGCGTATTCACAAAAGAGAACATGACATCGATCCCAGCCCCGAGGACTATTTTTCAAGGCCCTGAAGAACATAAGCTTGCGTTGACCGAAATCGATATCAGTGAAGTGCGTGCGTACCTGCAAAAAATAGATTCAAATAAATCTCCGGGCCCCGACAATTTATCTCCTCGCGTGTTAAGAGACCCTAGAAAGGTATTCCCTAAAATTTTAACGTTCCGGGTTTACATGTGCCAATTGGAATCACTGTAGGAAAAAAATAAAAGAAAATATAAAGACATGTTTTATTGATTATAAATGAAATTGTGGTACAAAAATATGTTTTCCCGAGTAATACTGGCTATGTTTTACATTAACAAAAAAAAAAAAAAAAAAAAAATCAGACTTTTAGATCAATGGAAAAAAATCCAAAAAAAAAAAGTTTATATTTTGAGATTTTTGTTTCATTAAAACAAATGAAATTATGAAAAAAAATGTGCCCACACTAAACTAGAATGATGTTAGATGCCCCAGTCTGCCTCTCAACCCTGGGCTGCACAGCAATCATGGTGCCTGGAATGAATAGAAATGGGTGATTCCAAGTGGCCTCACTGTAGGAAAAAATAAAAATATAATATAAAGACACGTTTTATTGATTTTAAATGGTACTCTGGTACAAAAATAAGTGATCCGGTCCACTACTAGCTATGTTTTATAATAGCAAAAAAAAAAAAAAAAAATCTGACTTTGACTTACCAGTTATTCTTAGAGGGGGAGGGGGGCATCTCCACCCACACTCACTGAGGAGTTTCCAGCATCAGTGATTGATTCCAGTGTGATGTCTGTTGGCTGAGACATCACACTGGAGTTCAGTATCTTACATATGTCATCATCAGGAATCGTTTTGTGGCCATGACTCAAACCCGCAAAAAAAAAAATCGTAGATAATATATACGCCAAAACTAGGTTTAGTGTATGGGTCATGTTTACTGATCAGCAATTTTTCCTCACTGTAACTGTAACATGTGACTACTTTCCTTCACACTTTTTTTTTTTTTATCCAAGAAACGATTCGGGTATACCTGTGCCAGTTGGATACACAACTACTTACCATACTCAGAAACAAATGCGGAGCACTGACGCACACCCTTCCCCTACGAGAGCAAGTGGAATACAGAGGATATAAACATCAAATGTTGTAAAATACCCATTGCTGTGTGAACAATGCGCGCGAAAATTAGAAACACGCAAGTGTGTGATTCCAAATGGCACAGGAATACCCTTCTAGGGTTAAGAGAATGTAGTCAACAGCTAGAATTACCCATAACGTTAATGTTCAACAAGTCATTAGCACAGGCTAGTCTGCCTCTAGAGTGGAAAAAGGCCAATGTTACCCCGATATTTAAAAAAAAGAGATAAAAAACAAGCCAGTAATTACCGTCCTATCAGCCTTACGTCTGTCCTAATTAAATTATTCGGAAAAAAAAATCAGGGATAAAATTATCACTTTCCTTGAAACAAATGATTTGATAACTGATAGTCAGCATGGATTTCGTAGTAATCGATCTTGCCCTACCAACTTATTAATTTTTTCAACGACGTTTATTCAAGTTGGGACGCCCGAGCCCCATATGACGTAATTTACCTAGACTTTCAGAAAGCGTTTGATAAAGTTCCCCACGTTAGGCTTATTTCAAAACTGCGTTCCCACGGTATTAGTGACCATCTATGTGCGTGAATTCATGACTGGCTCACCGACAAAAAACAGCGTGTAGTTCTTAATGGTGAAACATCCGATTGGCAAACCCGTAACCAGTGGCGTGCCCCAAGGTTCGGTCCTGGGGCCAACACTATTCATAGTTTACGTGAACGATTTAGAGACTGATGTCCTGTCAAAAATAGCCAAATTCGCCGACGACACCAAATTAGGAGGTACGGTAACGAGCAGTAAAAATTGCGAGAACATTCAATCAGACTTAATAAGACTTGCCGATTGGAGTTTCAACGTAGATAAATGTAAAGTAATGCACATAGGTGAAAATAATCCTAACTTTAAATATGAGCTTCAAGGACATGAGTTCAGCGAAGTAAAACAAGAAAAAGATCTTGGTGTCATTATCAGTAACTCTCTTTAAATGAGTGGTCAATGTTCTGCGGCGAGTAAAAAAGCCAATATGATCTCAAGAAACTTTGATCATAAATCACCCGAACTTATGAAGAGATTAAATTTGGCATTTGTAAGACAACACCTAGAATATGCCGTACAGTTCTGGTTACCGAATTATATAAAAGATCAAGTTTTGCTAGAAAGGATACAGCGACGAGCAACCAAACAAATTCCAACGCTCCGTAGCTTGACGTATGACGAGCGTTTAAAGCGTTTAGATATGTTTTCTTTAAAGAAGCGAAGAGTAAGAGGGGACTTAATTGAAGTGTTCAAAATCATTAATAGATTCGAAAGCATTAACCCAGATAGTCTATTTCAGAGAGACATCAACACAATAACACGCAGCAACGGTATGAAGTTAAAGGGAAACCGATGTAACACATTGGCGCGCAGAAGTTATTTCAATAATAGAGTCGTCGATCACTGGAATAGACTCTCACCGTCAGAAGTTAGCGCACAGAGTATTAATAGCTTCAAATCTTCATTGGATAAGTATTTCAGGGATAAAAGAGTTTACTGACCCTTTTTCATATGTTTCAGGCAGTGAGGTGTGGGAACAGTAAGGTTAACAGGATACTGGAGCGTACTCCTGTACCGAAGGTAAACGAGGATCAAGCCTCTACCGGTAACCCCTGAAACTACATCTCACCCCATCGTGAGCAGTCCAATTTAATACTAGCTTTTTTTTTTTTTTTCTATGACTCAACTACATACACTGTTTACTGACCCTTTTTCGTTTGTCTCAGGCAGCCTGCAGCACTAGTAAAACCTGAGGACATTAGTTTCCCCCACAGCTTAGGTCACCAGTAGTGTAAGTTAAAGGTAGTAATTTCCTCTTATTTCTCTCTTTACTGTAAAATTTCCATGTCCCTTTCTTCCTTAAAGGTACATGGTGTTCTCTTCTAACTATTTCCTGCTGGCACGTTGCCGGAGGGAGAGGTGGGTGGGGAGGAGCCTTCATCTATTCTGTCCTGTCTTACCACACGTAGATTACTAGTAGTAGAGGTAGTAAACAGACACCCTCGCCATAGACCGACAGGTCTATGTATTCCTATGTATTCCTAATACTTCTGATTCCAAGTACTGATTCCCTAAGGGGCGTTCCACTGGTGATCTTCCCTTCCTGACTGACATCTGGCTTTTCCTTCTCCTCTCTTTCATCATTGCTTCCTATCTTCCTTCCTTCTTGGGCGGCTTTTCCGATACCCTACGCCCCAGTCCACCCAGCAGTGAGTGTGTACCAGGTATTAATCGGGTGTTGTGTCCCGTCTCCTGAGGTCTGTTCCCTTCTCCTATAATTTCTTCCTCTTCTGTCTCCCTCCGGCATATGACCACAGATGTTGCGCCGACTAAACGAAACTTTCCAACTTCCTTCCTTCCTTTCTTTTTTAAGTCCTTAATTTTTTTTCAACTTTCCTCTCTGCTTCCTTACTTACGGCCGTATTCTCAGTGAATCTCTTCCCCCTTCACGCGAGGAAACAAGGCTTCGTGGACCAAACGGTATTCTCAGTGACGAGGAGTGTCTTTGATGCAGCGCGCGAAGCGGCGAGCGGGGAAAAAAATGAACTAATTTCCTCTCTTGACGAAGAGGAGGTGAAGGCCCGCTCTTCGCTAATATCTTCGCACATTTAATGCCTTATTACAACATTTTTCCATGTTGCTGTATTATTAATTGGGTATAAGAACAATTTAAGTTTTCTAGGCCTTATATAAAAAATAATACAATGCGAGAAACAATATTTTTTCTGTTTATTCAAGACTTCACGGTTCCTATGATAATTTAAGCCAACACTGGAACACACCTCTCAACCAGCACGCCCCGCCCTTTAGTCTCAACTATTCACAACAGTTATCTTTTTTGAGCGTTTGTAGGGCGGGCACTTCGAACCATAAGCATGAATTAAGATTGCTGGGATGAATTTTAAAGTGACGGACTAACAGGCTTTCTCCGGGCGCTTGTTTCACAAGTCTGTATGAATATGTGGTGGTATTCGGTACTCCGTGCTGGGCTTCCCACAGCCAATCTTCAAACTCGTGACGTCACCTGTGGGTAGAGCTTAGCAAAGCTCAGCAATATAGATGATACCATTTTCCACCCACTGATAGGAGCTCTAAAGCTAGTTAAAATATATTTACAAGTGAGAAATAACGAAGGGAGAAAGAGATGTCTCATGGAACAGGAGGAAAATAAAGAAAATAAAAGCAGTTTATTCTAACGAGGTCTCCTAAGCTCCGCCCACAGGTAACGGGATGATATGAAAGCGAAGCAAACATAGCCATGGGTACCAACCAATTAAATGCATCAATGTAAAATTTCTGCTATATATAATGTATGTCACTGTATCAAGCACTGTTTACATAAATATTAGTCACACTATTTAATCCATTATAGAAATGTACCCAAATTACATTAAGGTTTCGGTTTTCAACGTTTGTTTGATTTGCAGTAGTACCAACACTACACGGAAAGATTGTTTCGAAGGTTAGGGACTGGGCATACCCTTCAACGGAAACACACTCTCTAAGAGACGCTTCGACGAAGAGGGAGGGAAGAGCTTCACTGAGAATATGGCGGTTAGATACTTCATTTTCTCTCTCTTCCCTCCTTCCTTCCTTCCTTCCTTCCTTCGTTCCTTTCTTCCTTCATTCCTTCCTTCCCTCCTCTCTTTCTGTCTTTCTTTTTTCTTTCTTTCTTTCTTTCTTTCTTTCTTTCTTTCTTTCTTTCTCTCTTTCTTTCTTTCTTTCTCTCTTTCTTTCTTTCTTTCTTTCTTTCTTTCTTTCTTTCTTTTTTTCTCTCTTTCTTTCTCTCTTTCTTTCTTTCTTTCTTTCTTTCTTTCTTTCATTCTTTCTCTCTTTCTTTCTCTCTCTTTCTCACTCTTTCTCTCTCTCTTTCTCTCTCAATTTCTCTCTCTCTTTCCTCTCTCTTTCTTTCTCCCTTTCTATCTCACTTTCTTTCTCTATTTCTTTCTCTCTTTTTTTTCTTTCTTCTTTTCTTCCTTTCTTTCTTTCTTTCTTCCCTCCTTCCTTCCTTCCTTCCTTCCCTTCTTCCTTCATTTATTACTTACTTTCTTTTTTCCCTCCTTCTTCTCCTTTTCCTTTCTCTGTTCTTTTTTTTTCCGTCCCCAACTTCCTACCTCCCTTCTCTACTATCCTTCCTTTCATCCTTCTTTCCCTTCCTTCTTCCCTCCCTTCCTTCTTCCTTCCTTACTTGATTCTTACCTTCCTTCCTTCCTTCCTTCCTCTCTTCTTTTTCCGCCCTCCTCAAAAGCTGAAACCCAACTAGCCCGCTTAGCATCGCATCCAAATCTTTACCTCACTTCCCCGCTCCCTTTCCTTTCCTTCCCCTTCCTCCCTCCTATCCCTTCCTTCCTCTCCGTTCCCTCCGCGCCCCGCCCATACAGATATTTAGCAACATAACCTTACAAGCTCATTCTCTATTCCCTCGTCTCAAAAGTTCTTTGGTAGACTTCATCGGACAAACTTCAGAAGAGATTGAATTTCGTCTCCAGTGGCATTTGAATAGCTTTCTCTCTCTCTCTCTCTCTCTCTCTCTCTCTCTCTCTCTCTCTCTCTCTCTCATATCTCTGTTCTCTTGTATTTTATTTTCTATTCCTATCTACTTTCTCTAAAAAAATAATACACTTGAGCTTCGAATAATTCACTGGGCCTTGTTACAGTGACCCAGGATGATCTAGTCTGTAATCTCAGTTCTTGCGATCATTTTCCTTAAGAACAGCCTATAGCACCGATAGGCTTTAT
>NW_026111570.1:480000-494182 GCF_024679095.1 Eriocheir sinensis | reverse complement strand
TCTTTTTGATGAGGTCTTATCTTTCAAACTTCATCATCCTCCTTCGTATATCTATGTTTTCTTGCCCTTTTTCTGTGCGCCCATAAAACCGCCTCTCTTCCCGTTTCTCTTTCCATCCTTTTCTCTGGCTTTCTTTGTCTCCGCTTCTTAATCAGCCTCTTTGTAACATTAGCTTTCACATTTTATCATCCTCCTTTATCTATCTGTCTCCTGGCTTTTTCCGTGCGCTCATAAAACCGCCTTTCTTCCCGTCTATCTTTCTTTCCTTTTCTCTGGCTTTCTTTGTCTCCGTGTCTGAATCAGCCTGCACGACCCTAAGCAGCCTCTTTATGGCTTCCACCCATCCTCGCCACCTCAACCACCCTCCGCCTCCGCTGCCTCACGCTGCCACCCCACTGCCTGTCCCTGCCAACTGGTGTCCGGGTTTCATTGATCTGTTCCTGCCTGTCAAGTGTCCCTGCCTGGTCACACCTCCCGCCACGCCCACCGCCTCCCTCCGTCTCTACTTCAGACCTATGTGCGCTGAACATTGACCTGGCCTCTTTTGTTTGCTTTCTGTGTTTTTGTGTAACCTAACCTGACCTGACCAAGCCACTCGTAACCTATCCTAATGTAACCTAACCCAAGATGTAACCGTATTTGACCTGACCTAATTTAGCTTACCTGATGAGAGAGAGAGAGAGAGAGAGAGAGAGAGAGAGAGAGAGAGAGAGAGAGAGAGAAGGGGAGGGAGTGAAGGGAGGGGAAGGGAAGGGAAGGGAAATGAAAAGAAAAGAAAAGAAAAGAAGAGAAGAGAACTGAAGAGATATGAAGAGAAGAGAAATGAAGAGAAGAGAAATGAAGAGTAGAACAAGAGAAAATAAAGAGATTAGAGAAGAAAGGCAGGAAAAAGAAACAAGAGAAGAAGGAAGAGAGAGAGAGAGAGAGAGAGAGAGAGAGAGAGAGAGAGAGAGAGAGAGAGAGAGAGAGAGAGAGAGAGAGAGAGAGAGACAGGACGAGAGATAGAGTGAGAGAGAGAGAGAGAGAGAGAGAAGGATGCAGAGAGAGAGAGGAGAGAGAGAGAGAGAGAGAGAGAGAGAGAGAGAGAGAGAGAGAGAGAGAGAGAGAGAGAGAGAGAGAGAGAGAGAAGGAGGCATTTGTAGGCTATGAGGGCGTGATGGAGAGAACATGATGAAAAAGGGAGAGATGAGAGAGAGAGGGCGAGGGAGAGAGGGAAAGAGGGAGAGAAGCATGGGTGAAGCCTTGTGACCTCGGGAGATGGGCGTGATAGGGCAGAGAGAAAGGGGAGAGGGAGGAGGAGGGAGAGGAGGAGGAGGAGGAGGAGGAGGAGGAGGAGGAGAGAGTTGACACGTGGACTGAAAATCTACTGTCTTACTCCTTTCCTTTCCCTTTCCATCTTCCTTTCATCCTCCCCTCATCCCTTCTCCTCCTTCTCCTTCTCCTTCTCCTCCTCTTCCTTCCTTTATCCTCCTCCTCTGTTCTTCCTCCTCACTCACATGACACAGACCGCGGCCTTCTTTGTTCCTGTTATCTCCATCCCTCCTCCTCCTCCTCCTCCTCCTCCTCCTCCACCTCTTCTGTGACTTAATGGACCTCATCTTGACCTGGTGTTGAGAAAAAAGGAGGAAAAGGAAGAGGAAGAGGAAGAGAAGGATATGGAAGGGGAGGAATAGGCCTGGAGTGACATTGATGTGATGGTGGTGGTGATGATGGTAATGGTGGTGTGTAGGAGTAGTCTTGTGTGGTGTTGACTGGTGTTGAGTGATAGCGGAGGGGTGTAGCGGAGGTGATGGTGGTGGTGGTGGCGCAGGACCCCCTCACACACACGCATCCTTCCACTGACTCCATCAAGCCAGCCAGGATTTCTTGAAGGATTGGTTTAGGAGTAGGGGCGGCAGCAGGATTAAGGAGCAACAAAGGGAAGATGCGATGTAATCTATCATGTATATATCAGATGCTCCGTGCTAGTGTGTCCGTGTTTGGATGTGGGTGGGTGGGTGTGGGTGGGTGTGGGTGGATGTGGTGTGGATGTAAGGGAAGGTGCAGTGTAATCCATCATGTATCAGACCCTCAGTGTTTGTGTTTGTTTGTGTTTGTTTGTGTGGGGGGTGTTGGTGTGTGCGGGTGTGAAATCAGTGTAATAAGCGTTGTGTGTCGCTGGCTGAGTGTGTAATCCGTTAAATGTAATCAGTCCTGCGCGATCCTCTCTCACTGTAATCAAATATATGTCATAGGCGCGTTTTTTACTGTAATGTGATAGTCTTTTTTTAGGTTGTACTCGTAAATCTGCGACGTGTAATCAAGAGAGTTACTTGTTAGTAGTCTAATGTGGAATCGTCTATATTATTATTATTATTATTATTATATTATCTATTATTTTGCTATTAGTCTACTTATATTAACCGAAAATCTATACTTAAAAGTGTAGCCATAACAGCAACACACCCCTTAACACACCCCTCTTTGATACATATTAAAAACTCTCTTTCTAAACCTTTTCAAAGCTTTTCCTCGTTCCATATCAGTGTAGCCAAAACATCAACAACAGAGAGTTATTTTATATTCGTGTCTCTTATTTCTAGAACGTTTTTAATCCTTTTCCTCTCTGTTTTCCTCCTGACGCCGCTCCTCCATCTTCAAAGTCAAAGGGATAAGGGGAGGGAAGATATTTGGTTCAGACGGAAAAGTGATTGGAAAGGGAGGCGAGCAGTTGCGTACACCGTCACCCTGCTAAATGTTGCTCAGCTCTCCCTGCCACCCCTTGTTAAGCACATTTTTCCCGTGACCGAATCCTTCCTTGTCATCGCTTTCGCCAATAGTTGAACACCTCTTCCTCTTCCTTCCCTGCCAGAACCCCTGCTAAACGTTCCTCTCGTTAAGCACCTAATTTTCCTTCCTTTTTAGAACCCTTGCTAAACGTTCCTCTCGTTAAGCACCTCCTTTTCCTTCCCTTTCAGAACCCCTGCTAAACGTTCCTCTCGTTAAGCACCTCCTTTTCCTTCACTTTCAGAACCCCTGCTTAACGTTCCTCTCGTTAAGCACCTCCTTTTCCTTCACTTTCAGAACCCCTGCTAAACGTTCCTCTCGTTAAGCACCTCCTTTTCCTTCCCTTTCAGTAGCCCTGCTTAACGTTCCTCTCGTTAAGCACCTCCTTTTCCTTCCTTTTTAGAACCCCTGCTAAACGTTCCTCTCGTTAAGCACCTCCTTTTCCTTCACTTTCAGAACCCCTGCTTAACGTTCCTCTCGTTAAGCACCTCCTTTTCCTTCACTTTCAGAACCCCTGCTTAACGTTCCTCTCGTTAAGCACCTAATTTTCCTTCCCTTTCAGAACCCCTGCTAAACATTCCTCTCGTTAAGCACCTCCTTCTCCTTCCCTTTCAGAACCCTTGCTAAACGTTCTTATTTATCCCTTTCCCCCTCTAGTTAAACACCTCCTCCTTGTCCCATGCCAGAGCCCCTTCTAAACGTTCCTGGTTATGTCTTTTCCCTCTAGTTAAACACCCTTCCTTTTCCTTCCTTGCCAGAACCCTAGCTTAATGTTCCTAATTCCTTTTCGCCCTCTAATTAAATACATCCTCCCTTTCCTTCCCTGCCAGAGCCCCTCCCTAAGGCACTCCCTGTCAAGACTGCAAAGTGTTGTTTTCAGGCTCCGTGGTGCCCTCCAGAGACTGTTTGGCAGACTAGATTCCTTCCCTGGTGGCGGCGGCAGCCCTTGCAGAATGTCTACCCATCTTTCCTTCCTCTCCTTCCTTCCTTCCTTTCTTTCTTTCTTTCTTTCTTTCTTTCTTTCTTTCTTTCTCTCTTTCTCTTTCTTTCTTTCCTTCCTTCCTTCCTTCCTCTCTTCCATCTTCTCTCCTTCCTCTCGCCTTCCTGTTCTACATTTCCAAGGTCGTTGTTGGGGCTATATTTCTTCTCTCCTTCCCTCTCTCTATCTCAATCACTTTCATCTTCCTCTTCCTCCTTTTTTTTTAATTTATTCATCCCTGCATCATACTCATCTTCCTTTTACTTTTCTAATCATTCACGTTTTATTTCCTTTCCTTTTCCTACCTTCCTTTCATTTTTTCCTTCCCTTCCGCTCCCCTCACTGTATTTCGTCCTTTCAAACGCTTACATTCCTTCCTTCTTCTCTCTCCTCTCGTTCCCTTCCCTCCGTCAGAGCTAGCTTCCCCTCATTCTCTCTATCCTCCCTTCTGCCCTTTTCCTCCGTCCCTAACTCTCCTTCAAGGTAATAGGAAACCATAGCGTCTACATCCTTCCTCCCTCCTTCCTTCCTCCTTCCTTCCTTCCTCATTCCTTGCTCGCCCCAGATTGCAGTAAATCCCTTAAGTTTCTATTCCAAAACGAGGCATAGTCCCCTTTCCCTTCCCTTAACCTCATCATCCTAAACCCTTTGCAGTATGGGAGGAGGAAGAAGAAAGGAGGAGGAGGAGGAGGAGAATAAGGGGAGGAAAGTAGGGGGCGCTTATCTCTCCATTACCTCCGACCTCTCTTTCCCCCTTCTAGAGTAAACTGCAATAGTGCCATAAAGCCGTGGACGAGGGCGTGAAGCCGACATACAGCCTGATCTTTTTTCCTTACGCGCAACATGGCTTTAAAGATTGAGGTGCCGGCGAAGGCGTGCGTGTGTGTAGAAGGCGCCTCGTGTATGTGGAGGACTGTGTATAATGCCTCGGAGCTGCGGCGTAATGAGACTCAAAGCTGCCCGGGAGATGACGTGAATTGATTATAAATGACCTAATTAAGCCTCAAGGGAAGTCTAAGGAAGGTGTGTGTGTGTGTGTGTGTTGCGCTTCTGTAAGTTGTGTTTGTCCTTGTCTTAGCTCCCGCGACACTCCTATCCTATACCTCATCCCATTTGTCATATCTCAGTTTCCTCCTTCCCTCCTTCATTCATTTCGTGTCATTCCTTCCACAAACTTAGCCACTACGACACTCCTTTCCTTTCCTATACCGCATCCCATTTGTCATATGTCAGTGTCCTCCTTCCCTCCTTCATTCATTTCGTGTCAGTCCTTCCACAAACTTAGCCACTGCGACCTTCCTTTCCCTCCTGCCTCACTCAATATGTCCTGTCTCATTTTCTCCATCCGTCCTGTCTTCATTTCTTTGTCATCCCTTACTCAAGATTACCTGTTTTTTTCCTTTTTTCTTTTCCTTCTGTTGTTTATACTTTCCTCTTTCTTTCTTCTTTCCATTCAAAACGTTTTCTTTCCTCCTTGTCTTTCTTCCTTCCTTCCTTTCCAACGAGTTTAAGACATTTCCTTCCTTGCTTTCTTCTGTCCTTTTCTTTTATTTTTCTTCTTCAGGTTATGTTTTCCTCCTCTTCTTCCTCAATGTTTTCCCTGCATGATCTCTTCCTTATCTTCTATTTTCCTTCTTTCCTTCCTTCGTTCCTTCCTTCCTTCCTTCCTTCCTTCCTTCCCTATACCTACCGATCCTTCGTCATTCCGAACGGCCTACACATTCCCGCTGGCCCACCTACCTGTCAAGACCCTTTCCTTTCTGTTTTCATCTCCAATTCATGCTTTCCTTCATTTCTATCTTCCTCCTTGTCGTCCCTGTCTGTTCTCTTCCTCATTTTCTCTTTTCATACCTTCTTTTCTCTATTAAAAACGCTTACTGCATCACTAACTCCCTTCCTACCTTCCCTGTTCCTACCGACCCTTCCTCTTCCATAATCTTCTTCCATCCATCCTTCATTTCAATTATTTTTTATTTATTTTCAATTCATACTTTCCTCATTTCCTTTCACCTGGTTTTCCATTTTCTTTCTTCTTTTCTTTATTCAAACGCTTCCTGCTTCACTAAACCCTTCCTACCTTCCCTGTTCCTGCCAACCCTGCCTCTTCCATAATCTCTTTCCATCCTTCCTTCACATCTATTAATTTTTTTTCTTTTCCAATTCATACTTTCCTCATTTCCTTTCACTTGGTTTTCTCTCTTCCTTGCCTTCCTTTTTCCTTTCTTCCTTTCTTTATTCAAAACGCTTACTACTTCACTTACCCCGATCCTTCCCTCCTTCCTTCCCTTCCCATTCCTACCGAGCCTCCTTCTATCCTAACGGCCCTTCCTCCCGCCCTCTCTACTCCGTCTCCTCGCTCCCAGTCGTATATCAAGAAGCTCTCCTCCGATCTGCCCCGCCCAGCCTTACTTCACCCACCAGCCAGCCAGCCTCCTCACCACCCAGCTTCAATATCCCGCCCACCGCCGCCTTCCGCCCACCCCGACCCAGCCTCCTTCCGACCTAACAACCCAGCTTCAATATTACACCCACGCCAATACCCACATCACCGTTCTCCCCCCCCCCTCTCTCTATCCTCCTCCTCCTCCCACTTATTCCGATTCATCCACTTTTTGCGCGTCTCTCCGTTCTCTCTTACCCACTAATCCACCCTTCCCACCCCTTTCCTCTTCCCCATCTCCTCCCTCACCTCCCCACACCCTGCCTACCTACCTTCTCTTTCTTCGCTTCTAGCTCGTCTCCTTGTTCTTTCTTTCCCTCCTCCACCACCACCTCCTCCTCCTCCTCCTCCTCCTCCTCCTCCATCCTCCCCGTTATGCCTCTCCTCCCCTTTTTCCTCCCTGTCTTCCTTTCCCACCCTTCCCCTTTTTTTCTCTCCTCCCCCGACCCCACCACACAAAGCCTCCCGCCCTCAGCATCCACCCACCCATCACCCCCACACCACCACGCCCACCCCTCGCCCCTCATCACCACGCCCGCCCCGTCCACACCCGCCCCAGCCACCCCCTTCCTAAGAACGGCTATCGAGTGCTGCCAGGCAGCGTTCTCTCTCTCTTTGGGATGCTTTTACCTCTTCCTCTCCTTTATTATGCCATGAAAAGTAATATTCATGTAGTATTGACTCGTACATACATACATACATACATACATACATACATACATACATACATATCATAGTCCCATCGCCTCGACAATGGGTACACGCACATATTTCATTTATTTGGAGATTTATCAAATGTGTGGTTGTGTGTGTGTGTGTGTGTGTGTGTGTGTGTGTGTGTGTGTGTGTGTGTGTGTGTGTGTGTGTGTGTGTGTGTGTGTGTGTGTGTGTGTGTGTGTGTGTGTGTGTGTGTCTGCAACTTATTGTAGTGGTTATATTTTACACACACGATCGACTCATATTTCTCTCTCTCTCTCTCTCTCTCTCTCTCTCTCTCTCTCTCTCTCTCTCTCTCTCTCTCTCTCTCTCTCTCTCTCACACACACACACACACACACACACACACACACACAGACCAGGAACTAGTGCAATCCTGAGAGAGAGAGAGAGAGAGAGAGAGAGGAGAGAGAGAGAGAGAGAGAGAGAGAGAGAGAGAGAGAGAGAGAGAATATTGGTAAACGAGGAACGGATTTGAAGGAACATGGATGACGGAAGGAAAAAAAGTAAGGAAATAAATGTTTGCAGGAGAAAATGGCAAGCCCTGTTTCTATGAGAGAGAGAGAGAGAGAGAGAGAGAGAGAGAGAGAGAGAGAGAGAGAGAGAGAGAGAGAGAGAGAGAGAGAGAGAGAGAGAGAGAGAGAGAGAGAGAAGGGACTGGCGTTTGCTTGTGTGAAAGAGTAAAGTTTTGAGCAACTGAGAGTGAAAAAGAGAGAAAAAATATTAGAGGGGGTGATAGGTATTGTTAGAGAGAGAGAGAGAGAGAGAGAGAGAGAGAGAGAGAGAGAGAGTAGAATTTGCTGGGAGGTGTTTGTTCGTCCAGAAGGGGAGGGAAGGAAGATGCAGGAAGGGTGAAGAGAGAAACAAGAGGAGGAGGAGGAGGAGGAGAAGCAGGAGGAGGAGGAGGAAACAGAGCTATGAAACGCCTTGGAGAAACTGTTACTACTTATACTATTATTGTCTGTTTCATTAGGATATTAAAGGCGGTAAATCCCCCTCGTTTATAGCTATTTTGATTGGCCGAGCAGCAGCCAATCACCGTGCTGGAAATTGATCGTTTTATGCCGCCTTGCCCCGTAAAGCACTCTCGGGCGTGGTGTTCCTAGTTTTCTAATGATACCTGGATTACTACGAGGCCTACCTATTTTTTTTATACAGCAAAGGAGACAGCTCAAGGGCACGGAAAAAAGGATACGATAATAAAAAAAGCCCGCTACTTGCTGCTCCTAAAAATAATCCAAAGAGGTGGCCGAAAGAGAGGTCAATGATGTTTTCTTAGCAACATTGTCATCTTAAGTTCATTATCTACAACATTCACTATAAGGGAAGACGATGAAGGAAAATATTGTATACGATGTTTTTTTTATATATTTTCATTTGTATTCCTGCTAACAATGTATTTACGGTTATTATTTTTTGTCTCATGGTAATTTTGAGGTGTAATATTTTTTTATGTACTTTCTACGTGGTGCTGCGTCACTACTACTACTACTACTACTACTACTACTACTACTACTAATAATAATAATAATAATACACACACACACACTCTCTCTCTCTCTCTCTCTCTCTCTCTCTCTCTCTCTCTCTCTCTCTCTCTCTCTCTCTCTCTCTCTCTCTCTCCTCTCTCTCTCTCTCTCTCTCTCTCTCTCTCCTCCTCCTCTCTCTCTCTCTTCTCTTCCCTCTCTCTCCTCCCTCTCCTCCTCCTTCCTCCCTTTTTTCCCTCTCCCCTCTCCCTGGGGACGTCCGAGGGTAATTTTTAGTGGCCTCATCAACAGCTGGGCCACTTATGCACCTTGGGTCTTTAGGGCTGTCTGTCTGTCTGTTTGTGTGTCTGTGGGAAAATGTCTGTGTCTGTACGTATGTCTGGCTAGATGTTTTTATATTCGTATGGTTATAGTGGCAGTGTGTCTGTCTGTGTGGCTGTATGGCTGCGTGTTAGGTTGGCCTCGCTGTGTCTGTCTGATTTGGTGTTTGTATGTTTTATATGGTCATAGTAAGTTAGTTTGTCTGTGTGTTTGTTTGTCTGGGTGGCTGTGTCTGGTTTGGATCGGTGGGTGACTGTCTATTTGTCTGATTTTCTGTTTGTCTGTCTGTGTATCTGTATCTATATTGGTGTTTGTTTGTTTCTAGTTTGGTTGGGCGGGTGACTGTCTATCTGTCTGTCTGGCTCTCCGTGTCTGTCTGTTTTTTTGTTATCGTTTTTATTATTGGGTTTTTTTTGTATTCTTTCCCTCAGCCAAGCTTTTTTTATTTTCTCCACTTTATATTTTTTTCTCTTTTCCCTCCGTATTTTTATTATTTTTTTGGTTTATTTTTAAGTTTCCCTATGCCATCATTTTTTATTTTAATTCATCCTCTATTTTTACCGCTGTTACGCATTCCTATTATTTACTTTCCAGCACTAATTATATCGCTTCCTTTATATTTACTTCAACAAGAACATTTTTTTTCAATTCACCTTCAAGCATTTCTGTCATTTACCAGTTTTCTCTCTCTCTCTCTCTCTCTCTCTCTCTCTCCCTACTCCCCCCCCCCCCCCCGGTCAGAGACGAGATAAAAGCAGGAGAACAGAATGCTGAGAGAAACTCGATAACCCTCAAAATTCGTCTTCTTTGTGGCTCTTCAACAAATCCTGGTGTCTCATTGGATCATCTCTTTGTGTTCTTTTTTTCTTCCTCTTTTAATTATTGTACTGTTACTTTCTTTCTTCTTCTTCTTCTTCTTCTTCTTCTTCTTCTTCTTCTTCTTCTTCTTCTTCTTCTTCTTCTTCTTCTTCTTCTTCTTCTTCTTCTTCTTCTTCTTCTTCTTCTTCTTCTGCTTCTTCTTCTTCTTCTTCTTTTCTATCTTCTATTCCTACTTTTTTCTTTCCTTTTTTCTTATTTTGAGTCTTTCCTTTATTCTGCTCCACGTATTTTGCCTTATGTAATAATTAGTGACTTCTATAGATATATTTTCCATTCCCTTTTACTAATTAATACCTGTGCGCCTAATTAACTTCCCTGGTTTGTTATTATTTCTCTTATATTCCCGTTCCTGCACTACGAATTTATATATTTTTTAATTTATTTCTGTGGCCTATTATGCAGAGGAGTATTTTTTTCTTACAACCAATGAGAAGACAAACTAAAAAAAGTACATAAAACATAGCATGATCTTTCAATTTGTGTTAGAGAAGCACCTTGGTACTCACATCTTAACTTGTTTGCTATAATAGAATGGAAGAAACGGAAACGAAGAAAGGCCGTGTTCCAGAGTTTACAAGTGAAAGAGAACGAAAGATTGAAGACGCTTGATAACTCTTGCATTTGTAAGCTGATCTATACTTTCTGTTCAGTGCTTTCCCCCATTTGAGGTAAAGTATTTCATTTTCAGGTTTCTTTCATTCCTCCTCTCTAGTGCCAGAAAACTCTTGCCAGATGTATATAACCGTTTGTATCAACCCAACCTGTATCCCTCCCTAGTTAAATCCAGGTCTCATACAATCAATCAGTGGGGATATACGCCGAAGGGGCGCCCACATAATTAATCGTACATTTAATTCCTCTTTTATCTCATTCTCTATCCCCAAAGTTGAGTGGACGAGAGCGAGACCGCACTTATAACTTGTAACCTTCCTGTACCTCCCTGTTCCCTCCGTTCCCCCACTCCCCCGCTGTTTATCAAGCACATTCCCGAGGTGTTTCAGTGTGCAGTGTCTTCATCTTAATTTCACTGATCCATTTGTTTTTCTTCTAAGTAGCATAACGTTTGCTCACCAGAAAACTCCTAAACGTTGATTAATCTCCCCCACCCTCTCCCAGTCTTTAATATAAGTTTAATAGCTTGTAAAAACCGTTGTAACTTAGTTTTCTTCTTTCAGAGCCGCGCTTCAGACACTCATTCCACTGAGACGCTGATTGATCTGCTCCTAGCGCCGGTTCCGTCTCATTTTTCAACCAGGTAAGACTTGATTATTTTTCATTCCCTCTTACCCTCCAAGAATATCTCTTACCCTCCTCGTAATATCTGATTATCTAAGTAAGACAATCCCACTAATGCCCTGTGTTAAACTAACGCCACTTCCGTCTCAACTCACAAAGAGTCCCATCTCTCAATCAAACTCGTTTTGTCTCGTTCGCCCCACAATCACGCCCCCCCACACACACACACACATGGTACGTCCTTGCACTCGTGTCCCCCAGCGATACACAGTGAAAATGCAATATCAGCACAGTCACAAAAAATCCCTCCCCCTGATATATTTTTTTACATTATTTTTGTGTTCAGTGCCTAGATAATTTTACCCAGTGTTAAAATGCAGCGAGTCTAGTATTATAATTGTATCCAGCCGGATCATTTGGACGCGACAGTGTGTAATCTTTTGTTTCAATTATTCTTTGTGTCAATAATTCAGACTCGAGGAAATTGTAAGGATAAATTATTCAAGTAAACACTTAAGTATTATATTCAATAATTTCTATACTCTAATTCCCTCCCTTCATAGTGTGTGATTACGCGGGCGGTTGGCCGGACAGTGCGTGGAACAATTTACGTTGTAGCAGTATTTCGCTCGCACTACTGAGTTATCTCGTTCATTACAACCATTATTTCGGCTGAGTGTTTCCTGGAGTCTCAACTCATTTACAGCAAGTTCTTTCTCTCTATTGAGCTTAGTTCGTCAGTCAGATCTTTGGATTAGTGACAGCAATACCATAGCTTAGTAAATCAGTAATTCCTCAGCCGTTCGCTCTTCTAATCTGTCCATTTCATCGCCTTCGTCTTTCTCCTCTCTCTATTTAGGAGCATAAGTAGCGGGCTTTTTTTTTTTAATTATTGTTTTTTTTTTTTTTACGCCCTTGCAGTCTCCTCTGTTGTAAAAAAAATTTATTGTCAGTTGTAGGCCCAAACAAAAACTGGATCATTACACCTCCTCTCTTGTTTCCTTTTCCTTCCCTCTCATATCCTACCATCTGATTCCTCCCGCCTTCCTTCCTCGCATTTCCTTACCTTCATTTCTTTCCCGACCTCTCCCTGTTCACCAGCCAACCGTGCATCAACAAGCTCACTCCTACACACCATCACCCAACCTCATCTTACCTCGCCTACCCCCAACCCTCTACCCACCCTCCCTCCACGATCTTCAATATCACACCCACACTCACGCTCCCTCCATTGCAATCTTCGTTTTCCTCCTTCCTCTCAATCATTTCCCTCCTTTTATTTTTATTCCTAGCCTTTTTTCTCTCCTTTCTCGATTTCCCCTTTAGTATGCTTCCCCTTCCGCCCACATATTCTGTCCTCTCTAAACAAAGTCTTAATCTCCCCCTAAAGGCAATGACAGAAGCTTTCACGGCGTTGATAATACCAGCGCTGTCTTCTGAACTTTAATTAAACACATTTCTTCAGTCTATTTATGATCCTTCTTTTCTTAGTCCCATAGCGCGCTCAGTCTCCTTGGCCTCATCTTCTTGCTTCTTCTCTCTTCCTCTTTCTCCTCATCCTCATTCACCCTTCTTTCCCTCCTCCTCTCGTCTATTTTTATTTTCTGACCGCGTTCTCCTCTTTCCTTTCGTTTATTTTCTTCTGCATTGTTTTCTTCCTAGTCTTTTTTCTTCTTTCCCAATCTCCCATTTAGTATACTTCCTCCTTTTCCTCTTCTTCGTCCTCCTCTTCCTCTAACTCTTTCTTTCATTTCGTAATATTTTTTGTTTTCCTTTATCCTTTCAATTCTTTCTATCCCTGTTATTTTACTCCTCACCTTTTCCTTCTCCCGTACTCTAATACAATATTCCGCCTCCTCCTCCTCTTCCTCTCAATGGACTCTTTACACCTTCCGAGCACAATGGGGTGCTATGGTCCATTATTTCCCTAAAGGCCCTCCATAGGCTTTCGTGTCACCCAGAGGCTTTGATCAGGCGTGGCACTGACGGCTGGCACTCCTGGGGTGGGAGGTGCCAGGGCTGGGTTACGGAACAGGGTACTGGGATGATGATGAGGAGGAGGAGGAGAAGAAGGAGGAGGAGGTTGTGGGCTGGGTTGCAGGAGTGGGTTACAAGAGGTTAGTTAGTAAGAAAGTGGATGGGTGTTGATGGGGTAGGATGTCGTAGGGGAGTGTAGGGGAAGGTTAGAGAGGGGGGGTTGCGAGGTGGGTGTAGGGTTGGGGTTGGTTTAAGAAGGGGAGTGATGGAGTGGTGGGGAGTTTGGGATTGGTTTCGTGGGCGTCAATGGAGGGTGGTTGGGGTTTGGTAATTGGGGTGACTCAATCTACTCCCTTTTTCTCTCTCCTCTCCATATTGTTTATTTGTAGCTGTGTCCTTCCTCCCCGGCCTCGTCCAGCGTTTTTTTGCCCATCTACTTGTGTGTGTATTGATATGGATCAGTGTTTGTAAAGAGGGAAGAGGGAGAGGGGAGAGAATGGGTGCATGGATGGGAGAAGGGCTAGATAAAAAAAGTAGTTGTAGGGGAAAAAAAGGCGGGAAGGAGGGAGAGGAGAGAGAGTGGGAGCATGGATGGAAGAAGTGCTAGAGAAAAAGTAGTTGTAGGGAAAAAAAAAGAGAGAAGGAGGGAGAGGAGAGAGAGTGGGAGTATGGATGGAAGAAGGGCTAGAAAAAAAAGTAGTTGTAGAGGGGGGGAAAAAAGAGGGAAGGAGGGAGAGGAGAGAGAGTGGGAGTATGGATGGAAGAAGGGCTAGAAAAAAAAGTAGTTGTAGAGGGGAAAAAAGAGGGAAGGAGGGAGAGGAGAGAGAGTGGGAGCATGGATGGAAGAAGTAGGAGAAAAAAAAGTAGAAATAAGAGAAGGTAAGAGACAGGCCAATACAGACAAAGGACAGACGGACAAACAGACAGACAGACGGGCAGACAATATTGCCACCGTGTTCACTTACTTACAGATAACAGAATTTATTTTCCCAACACACACACACACACACACACACACACACACACACAAACAGAGAGAGAGAGAGAGAGAGAGAGAGAGAGAGAGAGAGAGAGAGAGAGAGAGAGAGAGAGAGAGAGAGAGAGAGAGAGAGAGAGAGAGAGAGAGAGAGAGAGAGAGAGAGAGAGAGAGAGAGAGAGAGAGAGAGAGAACCTGCCATCCAACCAACCAACTGGGACTCGGGGCATCACACTGCTATGCCACGGAATCACTTAGAGGCGACATTCCTGCTTTCCTTGCCTTGACTTTCGCCTCCCCGAACTCGGCCTCGCATTACGGGACTTCCCTCCCTCCTCCGATTGACTGCTGTATATCAATGTACGTGACTGACAGAACTGGAGGGTTGGAGGAAAGTGGAGGAGT
>NW_026111570.1:455000-475000 GCF_024679095.1 Eriocheir sinensis | reverse complement strand
CATTATCATCAACGCGAAACAAAAAAGCTCAACCACTATAACAACAAAAAACAAATCGAGGCCAAAGTATTTATTTATTGCAACACGCCATCACGCTTCGCTCTTTCATTAAGCGAGCATATTGCCCCACCTGCTTATGGCGACTATTAATATTATTGCTAGCTCTAAATATAAGGCTTTCGTGAAGAATGGAATTGGATCGCCTCGCTTTTCCGGGGTCGTAATCATTGAGGCGACGCATAAACTGTATTGGATTGAAGCGAGAACGAGGAGACGGACGGATTAGCGGGGCGAGATGAAGGAGCGGGAACGGCAAGGGGATGGCGGTAAAGAAAGAGAGAGCGGAAGATGGAAAGGAATGAGGGAAGGATGGAAAGAAGGAAGGTAGGAAGGAAAGAACGAGAAAGAAAAAGAAAGAAGGAAGGAAGGGAGGAAAGAAATAAATAAATAAAGAAAGAAGGGAGGAAGGAAGGAAAGAACGAGAAAGAAAACGAAAGAAGGAAGGAAGGAAGGAAGGAAAGAGAAAAGAAGAAAAAAAGAAGAGAAGTAAAGAAAAAAGATAAATAAAAAGGAGAGAGCGGAAGATGGAAAGGGAGGAGGGAAGGGTGGAACGAAGGAAGGAAGGAAAGAAAGAGAAAGAAAAAGAAAGAAAAAAGAAAAGGAATGAAGAAGATAAATAAAAAGGAAAATACAGTAGGGAAGAGAGCAAGACAGAAAAGAAGAAAGACATAAAGAAAAGTAGGAACGGGTGTGAGAACTGTGAAGAGATAAGGATGGGAAAAAAGGAGAGAACATAGAAGGAAAAAAAGGAAGAAAGAAAGAAGAAACAAAAAGAAAGGTTACTAATGAAAGACACAGAGTTAGACTGATTGGTTTCAAGGAACAAAGGAAACAATGAAAGCAAAAGAGATATATTAAAAAATGAAAAGATAAACAAGGAAGGAATAGAATAGGAAGAAAAAAAGAGCAAATATAAATAGAAAAATTACTTATGAAAGACATATATTTAGACTGATTGGTTTCAAGGAACAAAGGAAACAATGAAAATAAAAGAGATATATAAAAAAAAATAAACAACGAAGAAATAGAAAAGGGAGAAAAATAGCGCAAATGTGAAAAAAAAATCCCCTTACGAAAAGATTGACGACAAAATGAATAAATGTGAAAAATAAATAAATAGACCGACGGATAGATATATTGACCGATAGATAAAGGCAGTGACAAATGGAAACGTTAGTCTGTCTTGCCTGTTATCTGTGCCTGGAGGCGCGAAAAAAAGCTGTTTTGTTAATAGAGAAATACATTTTGATTAATCCTTAGAGCATGTTTGAATGTCACCTCAGACCTACGTGTGTGTGTGTGTGTGTGTGTGTGTGTGTGTGTGTGTGTGTGTGTGTGTGTGTGTGTGTGAATGAATCTGCAATAACCTTCACCTCTCGTTCTTCCTCTCCTTTTTATCTTTATATCCTCCTCCTCCTCCTCCTCCTCCTCCTCCTCCTCCTCCTCCTCCTCCTCCTCCTAATACCCTCCTCCTCCATATATCCTTCTCCTCCTCCTTATATCATCCACATCCTGCTCTTCTACCTCCTCCTCCTCCTCCACCTCCTCCTCCTCCTCCACCTCCTCCTCCTCATCATCATTTTCTTCTTGTCGCAAGTTTGAATAATTGCCAGTGTCCAAAGTTGCATTTTTCTCTAACTTTTTGCGCGTTCAGGAAATTTCCCCGAATTAAGTTTGGACAATGCTCAAAATTGGACGAGAAAGGAATATATATCAAGAAAGAAAGAAAGAAAGAAAACTATTCAAATACCGAAGTAATAATTGCCAAGACTCAAGTGTGCAAAATGTTATTCTATCCAACTTTTTATCGCCGCCACATTCGCACGACAAATATTTTTCTTCAAGGGCTGGAAAACTTGATTATTCAGTGTGCCCTTTTTGGCTTGTGTGCTTAGGTAGGCCCGCGAGGCAACTTGTCCACGTACGCCGCAACAAGCAATATTGATATGGGAGAATGCATGAGAGAGAACGAATGGAGGGGAGAGGTATTGGAGAGGAGAGGAAGAAATGGGAGAAGGAATGGAAGTGGTGCACGAAGGGAATTAAGAAGGATGGAGAGAGAGATGGAGGAGGAGAAGGAAGAACGGAAGGGAGAATCACTGGAGAGAAGGAGGAAGAGGAGGGAGAATGAATGATGGAGATAAAAGGAGGGAATTAAGAAGGATGAGAGAATTAAGTGGAAATGAAAGAACGGAACCACTTTTGCGTTTCTCTGGCCAACACAAAACTCATTATTTTGTTGCATCTTTCTACGAATACAAAATATTAATGAGCAAAGAAAACAATCATACTTAGAAGGCTGAATCGAGGCCCCCAAAATATTAGTCTTCCTTCTGAATCTACCTTGCCAAAAAGATGAGATAGTTGAAACAGAAGCAACCACGTCATTCTTTTTTTTTTAGTTTGACGTGAACGAAACTATAATTGGGTCAGATAGAAAAGATAAAAGTAATAAAAAGAATGAAGTGGAGGCCATAAAAATATTGATCTTCCTCTATATCATTACCTTACAAAAAAGAAGCTAAAACCGAAACAACCACTTTTTTTTTTCTTTGACGTAAACGAAACTATATTTGGGTCAGGCAGAAGAGAGAGAAAGGTACAACCGATGATTTAGTGAGGTGGAGATGTATACTTAAGCCTTTTATTTAGGTCACATAGAAGAGAGAAAACTGCACACTAATGAAGGGGTGAGGTTGGGATGAACTCGGAGCCTTTTGTCTACTATCTGCTAAGTCTCCCCTGCAAGCCGCACTATTTGTAAGGAAGCCTCCACTCCCGGTTTTCCTTGACTCACTCTCTCGCTCTGTCTATGTATGTGTGTGTGTGTGTGTGCGAGGCTGCGAGAGAGAGAGAGAAAACGCGAGGCAAAAATAAACTTCCATGTTCCCCACCGCCACTAACACCGACACCGCCATCACCCAGACTGCAACAACCACCACCACCACCACCACCACAAACAACAACACAGACAGTCTCTTCCACCTCCTCCTCCTCCTCCTCCTCCTCCTCTTCCACCTCCTCTTTCTCCTTGCTTCATCTCGTCTTTTTCCTTTCTTTTCTTACTTTATCCTTCTCTTTTGTTTGCTTATTTCTCTCGTTTGTTCTTTTTGCTTGACATTTTAACTACCTCATCCCTCTCCCTTCTTTTTTTTTCTTACGCCTCTTCTTCTTCTTCTTCGACGTCGTCCTCCTCCTCCTCCTCCTCCTCCTCCCCTTCTTCGTTACAAAAGCAAACAGACTCCCTAATACCAACAACGTTTACGTTCACAGTTTCTCCTCCTCCTCCTCCTCCTCCTCCTCCTCCTCCTCCTCCTCCTCATCCTCCGTCTCCTCCTCCTCCATTTAGACTTTTCATGATACCCGTGCAATCATTTTCTCACAACACACACACACACACACACACACACACACACACACACACACACACAAAGCAGGTGAATTTTGGGACTTGGGTTTATTACTCTGTTGTCGGTGCCAGAGTTTTGTACACACGCACACACACACACACACACACACACACACACACACACACACACACACACACACACACACACACACACACACACACACACACACACACACACACACACACACACACACACACACACACACACACACACACACACACACACACACACACACACACACACACACACACACACACACACACAAACACACATTTCACACACACTTTTTCTCTCTTCATCTCTCCCTCCTTCTCCCGTTCTCTCCAACCAACACTTTCTCAAAATCTTCTAATGCATACGTTACACACACACACACACACACACACACACACACACACACACACACACACACCAATATTCAGGCCTTGAACTCTTTTTATATATTTTTCTCAGTCCAATCCTCGTTATGCCTTCCTCCTCCTGTACCTCCCTCCACACAAGTCTGAAGTTGACGATAGCTTCATATCACTTCCAACCACCTAATGCTCCACTGCTCCTTCCCTGGCTCGACTTATAAGCTCTTAAACCGCTTCCCAACACTTATACTGTTCTTCACCTGATGCTCCACCGTCCTATTCCACTATTCTTGAGCCCCTCTGAAGCAGCTCCTGTCAAACTATCATCATCAGGTGTTGCTAGTCTTCCTTCTCTTTTTCCCATTCTCTCCCCGTCCATCTTCCCCTTCCCCTTCATCGTCTTCGTCGTCGTCGTCCTATTTATTCGTCCTCTTCCTCCTCCTTATCTTCTATCTCCTTCGCTCGATCTCCTTTCCCTCCCTGTTCTCTATTTCTCTCTGTCTGATGTTACTTCTTTTTATAGTGTACTTCATCCTGTTCCGGCGAATGTTCTAACTTCATGTCCCCTTGTGGTCCACTGTCCCCCTATGGTTGGTATTACAAGACACTTTCGCTTCTCACATCAGCTATTTCTAAAATCCAAAGAGGGGGTCATTCGGGTTCTAATGAGTGTTTCTTCAGGTTCATGGTACAGAAGAAGGATCAAACTACCACCAGGGTCATAAAACTACTCCTGGAAATGCCCACAACTCCTACGAAAGCCTTGTCCAATATGTGTTTCTTGAGGCTCACGGTACAGAAGAAGGATCAAACTACCACCAGGGTCATAAAACCACTCCTGGAAATGCCCACAACTCCTACGAAAGCCTTGTCCAATATGTGTTCTTGGGTGGCGAAATGTTTTATAAAACGACCCGATCTAAATTCTAAAGGTTCTGGTTTCCTACTCTTACCTTCGTTACCCATCTCCTATTGGATACACGCATATGATTGCCGAAATACATTTAATATTCTTTATCTTGAATCTCTCTATGTTTCTTAATCTTTGGTGCTTGCTTCCTGTATTTTCTTGTTATATCAAGCATTTTCTGTCCGTTCATCTTTGTGCAGGAGTAGAGATGACCTGATCCAACTCCACGACGGGACTGCCTCGCCCAGACACACATCTACACGCGGAGTCTGTAGGCCGATCATGACGCTCCGAGGTCCAGTTTCACAGTCCAGTACATTAAGTTCATAAGCTCCCCAACCAAATACAAAATACGACGAAATTTCCTTGTGTAGTGTTTGGCGTTGACATAAAAAGGAGGAAGTTTTAGGGAGCCACACTGGAAATCTCTTTAGTACCTGGCATTGAGAAGAAATAACGGATCATTGTGAAGCATATAGTTTGGTTTGGGCGCTTATGATGACTCCGTGGTGGACTCTCGAACTGATCCTAAGTGTCAATCGAACCTAACTCCCTTTCTTCAACCCCTCATTATTTTTCCACCTCCTCCACACACTCCACACAAATTCATTCAGCACCAACAATAATCACAGGTTCTCTCAACGCTCTTCCCCTGATTGTTTTTGAAGTGGAAAGCTTTATCATGCAAAGAACTATCAAAACAAAAGCATTAAACTTCAAATCCTGACGAATATTCAATTATGCCAAGCCACGTACGAGAAAAAAACAAGAGAGGATAATCCTGCATTTTATTAACATTTATCACGGAGTTTTAAAATGCAGCGGTAGGATTTTGTTCTTTTAATTTATTAGAACTTTCTGCTGCAGTGCTCGTGTTGTTTGGCCGGATGGATTTTGTTTATATGTTGCTGCTGGGCGTCAAAATAAATTGTGCAAAGCGATTTGATAAAAAAAAAATGAATGAATAAATTGTTGAGCTGATTTTGTGTGTGTGTGTGTGTGTGTGTGTGTGTGTGTGTGTGTGTGTGTGTAGATGTAGGGCAAGGACGAGACGAGCCTTTGTACGTACATAATGATTTACCTGTGTACGTAAATTTCTTGGCAAAGGAAAGGAAATGTACGCACTTACACGGAGAAAATTTATCTGTTTGCACACACACACACACACACACACACACACACACACACACACACACACACACACACACAGAGAGAGAGAGAGAGAGAGAGTGTTGAGAGTTTCCTCCTTATCCTTGTGAATAGAACCTAACGAACATCATATAAAAGAAGATAAATGCATACATACAGTGAGAGAGAGAGCAGTGTATGTATAGAGAGTTGGCAGCAAGAAGAAGGCAGACTGAAAATACCACAGGGCAGTGTGTGTGTGTGTGTGTGTGTGTGTGTGTGTGTGTGTGTGTGTGTGTGTGTGTGTGTGTGTGTGTGTGTGTGTCTGTGTGTGTGTGTGTGTGTGTGTGTGTGTGTGTGTGTGTGTGTGTGTGTGTGTGTCTGTGTGTGTGTGTGTGTGTGTGTGTGTGTGTGTGTGTGTGTGTGTGTGTGTGTGTGTCTGTGTGTCTGTGTGTGTGTCTGTCTGTCTGTCTGTCTGTCTGTCTGTCTGTCTGTCTCTCTCTCTCTCTCTCTCTCTCTCTCTCTCTCTCTCTCTCTCTCTCTCTCTCTCTCTCTCTCTCTCTCTCTCTCTCTCTCTCTCTCTCTCTCTCTCTCTCTCTCTCTCTCTCTCTCTCTCTCTCTCTCTCTCTCTCTCTCTCTTCTTTGTTTATCCAGCCGTGGGAAGGAAAAACAGGTATGAAAGGACCTCCCCACTTCGTTTGATTCAGCGCGTCCACACCTGTACACACACACACACACACACACACACACACACACACACACACACACACACACACACACACACACGCACACACACACACACACGCACAGGAAGCCGTAATCAGTTGCTTTAATATTTATTCTTCCTATCTTTCTCTGTTTGATGACTTTCCATTATTATTATTATCATTATTATTATTATTATTATTATTATTATTATTATTATTATTATTATTATTATTATTATTATTATTATTATTATTATTATTATTATTATTATTGCCTCCCTCGTTCTTTCATTTTATCTTTTCCCGTTTTTCTTCGCCTTTTTCCAGTATCCTCCTCCCCATCGTTCTATCTTTTTTTTTCCTCCACCTTCCTTTCTTTTCCTCCTCCTCCATCTCTTTCGTTCCTCCGTTGCATTATCTCTTCTCGTTTTTCTTCCCTTCTTCGCCTCCTTCTTTTTCTTTTTCAACACCTTCCTCTTGGTATTCTTTCTCCCTGCATAATCCCTAGCCTTCCTCCTCCTCCTCCTCCTCCTCCTCCATCTCCTTCTCCTCTTCTTCTCCTTCGTCTTCCCAATCTATCTTCATTTTTATCCACCCTCCTATCGTCTTTCCATTTTTTTTTTTTCTTTCCTCCTCCTCCTCCTCCTCCTCCTTTCTCTTTCTTTTGCTATTCCTTCTCAACCTTGCACGATATTTTCTCTTCGTCCTCCTCCTCCTATCTCCTCCTCCTCCTCCTCCTCCTCCTCCTCCTCCTCCTCCTCTTTTTCTTCTTCCTCCTCCTCCTCCTCCTATCGTCTGAAAAATGTTAGGCATGTCCCTGAGGGGAAAGTTTGGTCAGCTCATGTGCCGATAACCGGGTGACAGGTGGGCCCCTCCCCCTCCCCCTCCCCCTTCTCCCCTACCTCCCCCCCCTGCCTTTCACATTCCCTCTCCATCCTCTCCCCTTACTTCCCTTCACTCTCACCCTCTTCCTCCTCCTCCTCCTCCTCTTGATCCCTCTTCCTCGTCTCTTCCTCCTCCTCCTTCTCCTCCTTCCGCTTCTCTTTCTCTCGCGTTTCTTTTCTTCTCGGATTTCGTTTCTATTATATTTTTCTTTACTCGCCTTCCTTCACTTCTCTCCTCTTCTGTCTTCCTCCTCCTTCTCCTTTTCCTCCTCCTCCTCATTCCTCTCCTTTGTCTCTTCCTCCTCCTTCCTCCATTTTTTCCTCCTTATTCGTCTCAGATTTCCTTTTCTCCTTCACCGGGTTTCCATTTCCCCTCCTCTCCTCCCTCTTCCTCTCCTCCCTACCCTTCACTTGCCTTACATTCCCTTCCCTTTCCCTCCTTTCCTTCCCTCCTCTCTCTGTTTCCTTTCCTTGTTTCATATTTCCTTTCTCTTTCCCTTTTGTTTCTCATCTTTGTTTTATTTTTGTCCGTCTTTTCCTTCTCTTTTTCTCATTTTCTACCCATCTATCTTCCCCTTCATCGTCTTCGTCGTCGTCGTCCTATTTATTCGTCCTCGTCCTCGTCCTCTTCCTCCTTCTTATCTTCTATCTCCTTCGCTCAATCTCCTTTCCCTTCCCCTCCTCCTCATCGTTCTTCCTCCCCCTCCCATCCCCCCCCCCGTCTACCCCCTCCCCCCCCCCCCCCTCCCTCCACGTTTCTTTCAAAGCAACCTTCTCCGTTTCCTCATCAATCTTTTTCACCCTTTTTTTTTATTTTTTCACTTTTTTATTTTTTTTATTTCACTTTCCTTATTCTTTTTTTATTATTTAATTTCATTTTCCTCATTCTTTTTTATTATTCTATTTCACTTTCCTCGTTTTTTTTTACTTTCCTCATTCTTTTTTATTATTTTATTTCGCTTTCCTCTCATTCTTTCCCCGCGTTTCCCCTCTCCTGTGATTTGCTTTTATTTTGCTTGCCTTAACTTTGCCACTTTCTTCCCCTTTTTCTTCCCTATCTTCTCTTTCCTTTATCGCTTTAGCTTTTTACTTATTTATTCTCCTTAACCATTTTTTTTTATTTCCCATTGTTATTTTATTCCTCCCTTTTCATCCTGCTTTCTCCTCTACAGTTCTCCTTTTTTGTCTATACCTTCTTTCATTCTCTTCCCTGTTATTCAGTTTTCCTTTTTTAACCTTCCCTCTCATATCTAGCATTCATTCCTTTTCTGCCTTCTCCCCCATCTTCCTTCTCCTCTCCATCCTGTTACTTACTCCTCCTCCTCTTCCTCCTCCTCCTCCACCTCCTCCATATCTTGCCCCTCTCTCACACACTAGCCAACACACACTCCCCCCTCTCCCCCTACCTCATGGCTTCATATGTATCACGTGTGTGTGTGTGTGTGTGTGTGTGTGTGTGTGTGTGTGTGTGTGTGTGTGTAGTGGGGATGTTAGTAGTTTTAGTAGTAGTGGTAGTGGCATGTTTAGTATTTTGTTAGTAGTGGTAGTAATAGTAGTAGTGGAGGTGGTGATGGTGGTGGTGGTAGTCTTTGCTGTATGCTAATCATGAAAGTCGTGGAGGGGATGAGCACAAAAATAGACATATAGAGGCAGCTGCTGTAGGGAACACGACAACAGCAGCAGCAGAGAAAACAGCAGTAGCGACATAATGAACAGCAATGCAGGCAACACGCAGCAGTAACTCAACAATACAGTTCCACATTTACTCATCTGCCCCTTCCGCTCTCTCTCCACCTACCTCTCCACACCACTCTCTTTTACTTCCACATTTTTCTCTTTTCCCTTTCCCCTCAATCCATAGCAAGTGCGAACTCTCCTCATATTTCCGCTTCCCCTTCCCTCTCGTTCCTCATCCTTCCCCTTTCCTCTCGTTCCTCACCCTTCCCCTTCCCTCTCGTTCCTCATCCTTCCTCTTCCCTCTCGTTCCTCATGCTCCCCTTCCCTCTCGTTCCTCACCCTTCCCCTTCCCTCTCGTTCCTCATCCTTCCCCTTACCTCTCGTTCCTCATCCTTCCCCTTCCCTCTCGTTCCTCATCCTTCCCCTTACCTCTCGTTCCTCATCCTTCCCCTTCCCTCTCGTTCCTCATGCTCCCCTTCCCGCCTCCATTCCCCTCTCGTCCCCGCCCCCTCTATCAACAGCCACGCAAACACAGCTCAGGAGTAACAGGATAATGACCAGCAGTGCAAACATTGACAACACAGTCCTCAACAACCGTGGAAACAGGGGAAGCGTAAACTCTTGAAGCATTGTAAACTAGCTGCAATGTAAAGTGTAGCTGCGATGTAAAGTGTAGCAACAATGTAAAATAAAGCAGCATTATAACTAAGGAAAGAGTGTAAGGTGTAATGGCACTGTAAACTGTAGTAGCATTGTAATCTGTAGCAGTATTGTAAATTGTATCAACATGGTAAGCTATAGGAGCATTATAAAGTGAGTTATCATTATAAGGTGAGGTGGATTTGTGGACTAAAATGGCATTGTGAACTGTAGCAGGATTGAGGAAAACAGTAAAATCGAGAAACAAAAGTAACAGCAACAGCACCAACAGCAGAAGCATTAACAGCATTTCTGGCGCCGTCTCTCCTCCCCCTCTCTACTTCCTCTCTCCTCCCTTCCTTCATCTCCCTCTTCCTCCTCCTCCTTCCCCTCCCCCTCTTCCCTTCCCTCCCATGAGAATATCCCTTCCTCTCTGGTTTCCCTTCTCCTTATCCCACTATCTCCCTCACTCTCCCCTTCCCTCCTCTTCCTCCCTCTTCTTCTATTCCCCTTTCTTCCTCTCCCTCTTCCTCCTCCTTCCCCTTCCCCTCTTCCCTTCCCTCCCATGAGAATATCCCTTCCTCTCTGGTTTCCCATCTCCTTATCACACTATCTCCCTCACTCTCCCCTTCCCTCCTCCTCCTCCCCCATCTCCTTTCCCTCTTCCTCTTTTAGAATATCCCTTCCTCTCTGGTTTCCCCTCTTCTTATCCCACTATCTTCCCTCTTTCCTTCTTCCCCTCCCCCTTTCTCTCCCTGTCTCCCTCTCTCCCTTCCTGTTCCTGGTTCCGTGTTCACGCTGGCCTAGCACTGTCATGCCCCAACCCTACATTCCATAGCAAAAGCATGAAGCGTCACACCAACCACCCATATACATACATACATACATACATACATACATACATACATACATACATACATACATAGATTCATTCATGCATATAGAGTAGATACTTTTGTGCTCTCTCTCTCTCTCTCTCTCTCTCTCTCTCTCTCTCTCTCTCTCTCTCTCTCTCTCTCTCTCTCTCTCTCTCTCTCTCTCTCTCTCTCTCTCTCTCTCTCTCTCTCTCTCTCTCTCTCTCTCTCCCGGCCAGTGCGCTCCCCATAAAATACATAAATACGTAATTAACACCGTCACACACACACACACACACACACACACACACACACACACACACACACACACAATTATAAAATGCGTGGGTAAATCCTTGATTTTTTTTTTGTGTGTGTAACGTAGCTTCGGCGAGTTTAAAGTGAGGTATTGTAACTAATTAAAACACACACACACACACACACACACACACACACACACACACACACACACACACACACACACACACACACACACACACACACTGCAACCTCCTGGCATCCGCTTTTTTTTTTTGGGGGGGGGGGCTATCCGTCTCGGTCATGTACGTATGTATGTATGTAGTGTATGCATGTACTGTATGTATGTATGTATGTGTGTGTGTGTGTATCAGCAGCGACCCGCGACGGTGTTTCCCCTTTAAGTATAAGTAATAATATAGTTTAGGGTAAAACTATTCATAAAAAAAGGGTCTCTCTCTCCCTCTCTCTCTCTCTCTCTCTCTCTCTCTCTCTCTCTCTCTCTCTCTCTCTCTCTCTCTCTCTCTCTCTCTCTCTCTCTCTCTCTCTCTCTCTCTCTCTCTCTCTCTCTCTCTCTCTCTCTCTCTCTCTCTCTCTCTCTCTCTCTCTCTCTTTCTTTCTTTCTTTCTTTCTTTCTGTGTGTGTGTGTGTGTGAAGGTAATGAATGGTAAGCGATCTATTTTTAATTCCCTCTTACGTTTTTTTTTCTACCTACAGGTCCAAGCCAGTGTCAGAGAGAGAGAGAGAGAGAGAGTAAAAGTAACGTACAGAACGTGGGGGACAAGAAACAAGAAAGGCATGGAAGAAGGGGAGAACGGAAGGAGGAGGAGGAGGAGAAAGATAGGAAAGAGGAGAAGGAGGAGGAGGAGGAGGATAAAGAGAGGAAAGAGGAGAAGGAGGAGGAGGAGAAAGAAGGGAGTCGTTTTGTTCCTTCTGTAAAATAGATGAGAGCCTCCGAGTGTCAAAGGAATGGTAGTGTGTGTTCTCTCTCTCTCTCTCTCTCTCTCTCTCTCTCTCTCTCTCTCTCTCTCTCTCTCTCTCTCTCTCTCTCTCTCTCTCTCTCTCTCTCTCTCTCTCTCTCTCTCTCTCTCTCTCTCTCTCTCTCTCTCTCTTCTTCTTCTTCTTCTTCTTCTTCTTCTTCTTCTTCTTCTTCTACAGCTACATCTACATCTTCTTCTTCTTCTACAGCTACATCTACATCTTCATCTTCTTCTTCTTCTTCTTCTTCTTCTTCTTCTTCTTCTTCTTCTTCTTCTTCTTCTTCTTCTTCTTCTTCTTTTTCGCTTTTCTTCTTCTTTTCCTTCTTACTTGAAATCATGAGGGTTTTTTTCTCGTATGTGTGTGTGTGTGTGTGTGTGTGTGTGTGTGTGTGTGCGTGTGTGTGTGTGTGTGTGTGTGTGTGTCTGTGTGCCAAGACCTTGTTGACAAAGGCCAGAGGCACCTGACGATACTACTTAACCTCCCCTCCTCTTCCTCTCCTCCTCTCCCTCTCCTTCTCCCTCTCTCCCTCCCCCTCTACTCCCTTCCTTCCCTCTCCCTTTTATACCCTCCTTTCTTCACCCCCCCCCCCCCATCCTTCCCCTCGGCTCTTTCCCATGTTTCCTCCCCTCCTTCCTCTCTTTATTTCCTCTCCCTGCATTCTTTCCCTCCTGTACTTGTTCCCTCCTTCCTTTCTTCCTTTTTCTCATCCTCCCTTCCTTTTCTCTTTACTTCCTCTAATCTTTATTTTCATTCCTGCTCTCCCTTCCTTCATTCTTTTCCGTTTCATTTTCCTTCCTTCCTTTTTCTCTTCTTTTCACTTACTTTCCTGTTCTCTCTCCTCCTGCGTTTCCCTTTCCTTTCCTTCTTTATTATTCTTTTCCTTTCCTTCTCCATTTCATAATCAGTCTTTCCTTGATTCCTTTCATACCCTTTAACTCATCCCCCCCCCCCCACCCCCCATCTTATCTTCCTTACTATCTCTTCCTCACTTCCTTTCCTTATTTACTCTTTTTCTGTTGTTTTCCTTCTCATCCTTTCCATTTTTTCCTTCATCGACTGATTCAAATGTATCTCGTCTTTTTTTCCATGTTTTTTTTTATATATTTATTTCCTTATCAAAATTTAGCTCTTGTGTTCCCCTACTTTTCTCCCTTCAAAATCTTCTGTTTCTTCACATCCTTTTTCTTTCTGACCCTTACTAATCCCTCTCCTCCTCCTCCTCCTCCTCCTTCTCCTCCTCCTCCTTCTTTCTCCTCCCCCTTCTCTTTCTCCTTCTCTCTTCCTCCCTGTCTTCCCATTTTTATTCCCCTTTAAAATCTTCTGTTTCTTCACATCCTTTTTTTCCTGACCCTTACTAATCCCTCTCCTCCTCCTCCTCCTCCTCCTCCTCCTCCTCCTCCTCCTCCTCCTCCTCCTCTTGCACTTCCACCTCCAACCTCCTTCTCCTCTTCCTCCTTCTCTTCCTCTACTTTTTTCCTCCCTTCAAAATCTTCTGTTTCTTCACATCTTTTTTTCTTTCTGTATCTCTCTAATCCCTCTCACCTCCTCCTCCTCCTCCTCCTCCTCCTCCTCCTCCTCCTCCTCCTCTTGCACCTGCACCTCTTCCTCCTTCTCCTCTTCCTCCTTCTCTTCTTCTACTTTTTTCCTCCCTTCAAAATCTTCTGTTTCTTCACATCTTTTTTCTTTCTGTATCTCTCTAATCCCTCTCCTCCTCCTCCTCCTCCTCCTCCACCTTTCTCCTCCTCCTCCTCCTCCTCCTCCTCCTCCTCCTCGTTCTCTTCTGATGTATAACCAATCGCCTCATCGCTTCCCCTCTCCCTCGTGCCCTCCAATCCTCGGGTCTTTCCCCTAATCTTTCCCAGCTCGTATCATATAGGTTTCAATTCCCTCTCGACGTGTACTCCCCTCTCTACCTCCCCCTCTCCTTTTTTTTTGTTTCTCACCCTTCCCTACCCCGTCTCTCTCTCTCTCTCTCTCTCTCTCTCTCTCTCTCTCTCTCTCTCTCTCTCTCTCTCTCTCTCTCTCTCTCTCTCTCTCTCTCTCTCTCTCTCTCTCTCTCTCTCTCTCTCTCTCTCTCTCTCTCTCTCTCTCTCTCTCTCTCTCTCTCTCTCTCTCTCTCTCTCTCCTGTTTTTTTTTTCCTTTCCCTTGCATCTCTATTCCATAATCCTTTCTTCCTTTCCTTGTTTCCTCTCTCTCTTCTCCTTCCTCTCCAATCATGTATACCCTTTTATTTCCTTCTCCTCTCCTTCTCTCTCCTAAACATCTCTCTCCCTTTTTAGTTTCCCTTCCATTTTCTTCCTAATTATTTCCTACTTCCTTGCTTCCCTTTCTTTCCCTTCTCTTCTCCTACCTTTATTTTTTTCCAGTCTCATTCTCCTCCCTTTTTCTATGTTGTTATTTTTCCCCAATCCTTCTCTCTTTCCCTTCTTGTTTTTCCTTCCTTTCTCATCTCTTCCTTCTTTTCTCATTCGTGTCTAATATTTTTCTTTCCCTCAGTGCCCCTTCTCTCCCTTCATCCTCTATTTCCTTATCTTCTCCCTTTCTTTCTTCCCTAATTCACATAATTTTTCTCTTTCTAACATTATTTTCTTTATTTTATCGTCATTTATTTTTATTTTTATTTTTTCACTCTTCATTTCCATTCCTGTTCTCCAGTTTCTTCATTTTCCTCCTCGTTCCACCGTCTAAATGTTCTTCCTGTCTTCTTTCCTCCCTTTTTTTTCCTCCTCCTCCTTCTCCTCCTCCAATCTCTTACTCAACCTTCCCTCTCTCCCTCTTCCTCTCGATCACTCTTGCAAATTATCTTCATTCCCTCTCACAAGCACTCTCATTGCTCTCTCTCTCTCTTTCCCTCTCTCCCCCTCCTCCAGTCCTTCTTTCCTTCCTCCTTTTCTCCATTCCAATAAGTTACTTCCCTTCCTTTTACTTTAATATATCTGCCCTTTATATCTTCTGTTAATGGTATCTTCCAATCCATATTCCTTCATTCCTGCTCTCTTTCCTTCCTTCCTTCCTTCCTTCCTTCCTCCCTTCCTTCATTTATTCACACTTTCCTTCCTTTATTCCTCTACTCCTTACTCTTCCTAAATCGTCCTTTATATCACAAGTCAAGGAAATACGAGAGAGAGAGAGAGAGAGAGAGAGAGTCTAAGTAAATTCGGTGTTACGTTGTGTCGGAATGGGCTCGAGATGGCGCTGGTCACACATTCGCAGCCTTGAAACGAACTATTCTGGGGAAGGAGGCGAAGAAGGAGGAGGAGTAAGAGGAGGAGGAGGAGGGAAAGTAGAACAACCGTAAGTGAACGTGAAGATAAAATAAGAAGAGCTACTAAAATGGAGTTAGCGAAAGAATAATGAGAACCGACTGAAAATATTTGGAGTGACTAACGAAAAAAAAAGAAGAGAATGATTTACAAAGATGATTAAAGACTAACAAAAGTAGTTCATAAGGAGACAAAAAGAAGAATTAATGAAGACAACGAAAGGATAAAGGACTCAAGAAAACATGAAGGCAGGAACAAAAAGAGAAGATGGAGTATATAGAAAGAGGAGTTGATAGTAAAGGGAACAGAATGACATGATAAATCGAAGAAAAGGGGAGCAAGAGAATAAAAGACAGAAAAGATAAGTAACATTGAACAGGTGGTGGCGGTGGTGGTGGTGGTGGCGGTGGTGGCGGTGGTGGCGAAGGTGGTGGTGTGAAGCGAGAGGGAGGGAAGGGAGGAAGAGGAAGAAGGGAGAGTGGGAGGGAAGAGGAAAGAGGAACAGGAAGGAGAGACAGGGGGGTACTCTCTCTCTCTCTCTCTCTCTCTCTCTCTCTCTCTCTCTCTCTCTCTCTCTCTCTCTCTCTCTCTCTCTCTCTCTCTCTCTCTCTCTCTCTCTCTCTCTCTCTCTCTCTCTCTCTCTCCTTGCCCATGAGAAAGTGCCAAGTATAAGCCCTGGCACTGTGCCCCCCACCCCCTCCCCCCTCACACCCTCACCCATCCCCTCACCCTCTACTCCTCCCCCTCACGCGACGACCAAAACGACTACTAGCATGAAAACCATGATGATAAACTCTGTGGACTGTGTTACTACCACTACGACCACCACCACTACTACAATTACCATTACCACTACTACTACTACCACTACTACTACTACTACTACCACTCTGTTACCACTACTATCACAAATTAAACAGCCCTACTACCACCATTCTCAACCAGGGCGTGTATCCGCTCTGTGTCTGAGGCAAAGATAATTAGTTTATTTTTGTTGAATGAAAAAGAAAGAAAAAATAGTGGGAGGTAGATTTGCATTAATTACCATTGCACTAAATTCAGACTCCACACACCAAAAAAAAAAAAAAAAGCAAAAATAAAAGCCCTTGAACCGATTCTAAAAACCCGATTTGATCCAGAACTTAATTAACATGAATACGATACAGTAATTAAAACATGACTCTTTCTTTATTTTCATACTTAAATACCTACATCGAACAAACAAATAAACAAATAACTATGCATGCTGACGGTCTCCTCGTTTTATTCTATGTCTTTCTTATCATCCCTGGCACGAATGAACAAAAGAAGAAAAAAATCGTGTTATCTATCATCGTATTGTGTCTTGCTAGGTAGGGTTTCAACAGAGGGAGAGCTGTCTGTCTGTCTGTCTGTCTTTCCGTCTTGTCTGTCTGTCTGTGGATGAGAAGTGGTGTGTGTGTGTGTGTGTGTGTGTGTGTGTGTGTGTGTGTGTGTGTGTGAGAGAGAGAGAGAGAGAGAGAGACGTGCCTGAAACAGATACACACGTCGATTTCCTGGACTGACATTCCTTATCTCAGGCAAGCAGGGAAGGTGGACTTGTGGACTCGTGGATGTGGAGGAGGAGGAGGAGGAGGAGGAGGAGGCTGTGAATGAAGAACGGATGGATGGAGTGAGCGATGAGGAGGAAGAGGAAGTTTGGGCTATAGAAAAGTGGAAGAGGAGGAGGAGGTTGCAGGAAGTGGTGGAGGAGGGAAGGAGGAGGAGAGCGAGAGGAAGAGGAAGAGGGATGGATAGACAAAGGTAAGGAAGAGAAGGGGAGGAGAAGGGAGGAGAAAAAGTGTGGTGAGGGCGTTCGAGAGTTGGAGGAAGGAAATGAATGAGGGAGAGGTAGAGAAGAGAAAGGGAGGGGAGGGAGAGGCATTAGAGTGGAGGAGGGAAATGAATGAGGAGGTGGGAGTGAGGGAAGGAGATGGAAGGTGAGTGAAGGAAAGTAAAAGTGAGGGAAGGTGAGGGGAGATAAGGGAAAGTGATGCAAGAGAAGGGGAGATGAGGGGAAGGGGTTTTATCAGAGACGTGGCAGTCCTCCCCTTCTTAATCTTAACCCCTTCCTCTCCCTTCCCTTCCCTTCCCTTCCCTTCCCTTCCCTTCCCTTCCCTTCCCTTCCCTTCCCATCCTTTCCCATCACTCCCCTTCCTTCCCCTTCCTTCCTTCCTTCCTGCCTCTACCTTCCTCTCCCTTCCTTCCTCTCCTTCCTTCCTTCCCCTTACTTCCTTCCCCTTCCTTCCTCTTCCTTCCTTCCTCTCCCTTCCCATCCTTTCCATCACTCCCCTTCCTTCCTTCCTTCCTCCCTTCCCTCCCCTCTTTCCTCACCTCACCTCCTTTCCTATCCCTTTCTCCTTCTCTTCCCTCTTCTCTCCTTTCCCATCTTTTACAGAAGCTCACGAAAAGAAAGGCAACATATTAGCAACAATACATTTTTTCAGGGATTGCTATGAATATATTTGCATTTTTCTTCTTAGCACAGTGTGAGTCGAGATCATTTTTTTTCTTGTTTCCTTAATGAATAATTAATCTGTATTTCTTAGTCGTAAATACACTGAATAGCTTTTTTTATTTTTATATAATTTTTTTTTAACTCTTTTGTTTACTTTGTATATTTTTTTTGTTCTCATTAACATCATTTTCACATCTAAAATTCGTCGGTCGCTCTTCCTCCTCCTCCTCATCATCATCATCCTCATCCACCTCCTCCTCCTCCTCCTCCTCCTCCTCCTCCTCCTCCTCATTTGCATTTCTTTGATGATTACCTTCAGTCCGATTACCTGTTCTTTCTTTTTTTGTAAGCCTTTTAGAGTTTAATCCGCTTTTGCCTTTTTATGATGATGTTTTTTCTGTCCTTTTTGGGGTTTCTTTTTTCCTCATTTTACCAGGAAACCCTCCGTGTGCATGGCAACGGCCGCTGAGCACAAGAGGGCCAGCGACGGGACGGAACGGGTCGGGGATAATATAATAATAGAAGGGACGGCTCACAAAAATATCTCGAGGCGGCGTCACGTGAGCTTAATTCCTGACATATTCTTCTTTTAGTTTTTTTCTCCTTTTCTTATTTTCTTTCTCGTCACTTTAGCAACTTAGGGGAATGAAGTCTGTGCTAAATATTGAACTGTTCTTATTTGGAGGTCATCTTACTTACCTACTTAATTGCTTACTTATGCCTCTGATCAAAGTGGTGAGCAGTGATGCCAAATTGTCGTACTGTCAACATTGTATATTTATCATTTTCACCCCTAAAACTCTCGTACCCATACAAATAACGAACGAAAATTAAAGTTATCGCTGAAACTGTTGAATGGTTCTCTTTCATTTTTGCAAAGAGTTAAATGCCAGAAACCCGCGAAAATGCAATGCGATGAGATCGATAATTTGGCAACGCTGGTGGTGAGGAAGGATGAGCTCGGTACTAAAAACTTGACTATTCTTATTTGGAGGACATCTTACTAACTATTACGATGTCTTTGATTGAAATGGGGAGGAAGGAAGAAAGTAAGGATTGTCTGGCTAACACAAACACACACTCCTTATACGTCAAAGAAACGACAGGAATGCGGCGGTAGTAATTTTCTATGGAGCTGAACACACATAGACACACAAACACACGCAGACACAAGTTTAGGCCTCATTCTGTCTTTTATACTTAAATAATGTGACGGTTTTGTGTAAATTTTGTGTACTTAAGCAATGTGACGGTTTTGTGTAAATTTTGTGTACTTAAGCAATGTGACGGTTTTGTGTAAATTTTGTGTACTTAAGCAATATAATTAAATATGTATGAAGAACGAGAGGAAGGGGGCAGAGAAGAGGGAAGGCAGGGAGGAAGAGGAAGAGAATGGAAGAGAAGGAAAGAGATCATTGAAGAGGAAAAAGGGAAGAAGAAAGGGGAGAGTGCAGGAGAGAGGATGTGGAGGAAAAGGAGGACTGGTGAGGGAGGAGGAGAGGGAGTGTGTGGGAAGAGGGAAAGGAATAAGAAAAGAGGGGACAAGATGGAAAGAGAGAAAGCAGAGTAGAGAGGGGAGTGAGAGGGAGAAATGGTAGGTATTGTTGGAAAAAAAGAAGAGGGAAGTGGAGAAAAAAGTTGAGAAATGGGAAGAGGGGAGGGGGAAGACAGGAGTTAATCTTTGTCTCTCTCTCTCTCTCTCTCTCTCTCTCTCTCTCTCTCTCTCTCTCTCTCTCTCTCTCTCTCTCTCTCTCTCTCTCTCTCTCTCTCTCTCTCTCTCTCTCTCTCTCTCTCTCTCTCTCTCTCTCTCTCTCTCTCTCTCTCTCTCTTTGATCATGCTACAAGAAAATGACTTAATTGATGGATCGTGGCAGCATAACGACTTTTAATTACCGTGTATCACCGCAATCACCTTCATGGTCCATTCTGAAACCACCGCCAATCCCCAACCACCCACAGCCACCACCACCACCACCACCACCATCACCACTATCCTCACAAAAATAGCTACCATCAAGTTATTAACCTCCACCATTGCCTTTTCCACCACTACCAACACCACGACCACAGTTACAACCACTACCATCCCCACCACTACACACTACTACTACAACTACAACTACTACTAATACTAATACTCTGCATCAACAATACTCTTCTTGGCTCTGCCCTACATAGAACACATTATTCACACACACACACACACACACACACACACACACACACACACACGATTAGCACTTACACATCTTAAGATAAAACAGACATTTATCCCTCACTAAGCTTGGCCAAGACGACATGTGTGTGTGTGTGTGTGTGTGTGTGTGTGTGTGTGTGTGTGCAATAAACGCAAGGCGAACTCTTTAAATATTAGTCCGCTGTTGTAAACACACACG
>NW_026111570.1:407500-450000 GCF_024679095.1 Eriocheir sinensis | reverse complement strand
GGTGGTGATGGTGGTGATGGTGTTGTTGTTGTTGTTAGTGGTGGTGGTGATGGTAGTGGTGGTTGTTGGTGGTGATGTTACAGGTGTTGTTGTTGTTGTTGTTGTTGTTGTTGGTGGTGGTGGTGGTCGTAGTGGTGGTGGTGGTGGTGGTGGTAAAGGTGTTGTTGTAGTTGTTTTTGTTGTTGTTGGTGTTGGTGGTGGTGGTGGTGGCGGCATCGGGAATGTGTTGACGTTTCTCTGTTCCCTGATCCTGTTACCCCTTCCTCTCCCTTCCTCCCCCTCTAAATAACAACAGCTGATCCTCTTAAGCATGTATATGTGACCCTAAGTAAGCTAATCTCACCTTACCTAACCTGACCTGACTTGACCCAACACAGCCTAACCCAACCCAAGACAAGCTAACCAGATCAAACCAAACGCACTCTAACCTAACCTAACCTACTATAACCTAACCTAACCTTACCTCACTAGTGCTTACCTAACATTATCTAAGCAAACTCAACTCAAACTAATGATATACAGCAGCTAGGTAATTATCTTTTCACTACATAAACACACACACACACACACACACACACACACACACACACACACACACACACACACACAGGTAAGCCATCCACCCACCCTCTCACCTTCCACCCTCAGGCAAAATAAAAGTTTGAAAAAGTGTAAAATTCATGACAAAACATTGACCAGCTCCTGAAAACACCTCCGACACTCCCCTACTCACGACCACCACCACCACCACCACCACAACCACCACAACCAAGCATCCATTACATTACCTCCACTACCACCAAGACTAACACCACAAACACTACCACCACCACCACCACCATTACCTACCATCAACACTTAAATTACCACCAATACCACTGTCACAACCGCTACTACCACCACCACCACCACCACCATTACCACCATCACCACCTTCACCGCAGGCAATCAATTCCTCCCATCATCTCCATCAATTACCCATCAATTTTTTACTTCTAAGTGTGTGTGAAGGAAGGGAGGGAGGGAGGGATTCTGTCTTTCTCGTTTATACGTAAATGAGAGGAGAAGAGAAAGGGAGAAGAGGGGAAGGGGGGGGGGCATCTTAGGAATTCCCACGGGCGGCCCCAACTTCTCATGGGAAAATTCTCACCTTCATTAATAAAACAAAGTGAGTTAACGTGGGAAAGTGTTGAAAGTATTATGCGTTCCTAATTTCTTTTTATTGTATTTCTTGTGGTTCGTTGATTTCTTCTTCTTTTTTTGTCTTTATTTCTGTTGCAAAAGAATGAATATAATGCTGATGCTGATGATGTTGATGATGGTATAAAGTTTCTGTGTGGGAGGGGGGGAAGGAGGTAAAACATAAGGAATATAAGAAAAAACAAGAAAAAAAGTTAGAGAATGAAAGAAAGAAAAAAAACATAGACCTCAGTTTAAATTCCATTGAAATCGTTGCGTCGATAAATGTAAAGTCGAGAGAGAGAGAGAGAGAGAGAGAGAGAGAGAGAGAGAGAGAGAGAGAGAGAGAGAGAGAGAGAACGTGAAGAACCAAAGTTATATGCATCACCCTGAACCCCTCCCCCCCCTCTTCGTCCTTCCCTTCCTCTCCTTCCCTCTCTCCCCTCACTCCCCTCTCTCCCATCCTCTCTTCTCCCCTTCCTTCCCTTCCTCCCCTATCTATATCCCCTCTTTCCTTCCATCTTTTTTTATCTCCTTCCCTCTCGCTGTTCTCTCACCCCTTTTCTTCCCCCTCTTTTCTCCTCTTTCCTCCTTTATCTCCTTTCTTATCATCTTCCTTCTTATTTACGTCTTTCCTTTCCTCTTATTTTCACTACTTTTAACTCTTACTCTTTCTTTCTCTTTTTCTTTGCCTTCATCCAGTGTGTGTGTGTGTGTGTGTGTATATGTGTGTGTGTGTGTGTGTCTGTGTGTGTGTGTGTCTGTGTGTGTGTGTGTGTCTGTGTGTGTGTGTGTGTGTGTGTGTGTGTGTGTGTGTGTGTGTGTGTGTGTGTGTGTGTGTGTGAGTGTGTGTGTGTGTATCCTCCCCCTCCCCCTCCCCCTCCCTCCCCGAAAGTCTATACATATTCCATAATTTGATCACAATGTCATTAGTCGCTGATGAGCAGACAATAACGCTAATGTTGATATTATTTAAGCTCGAGGGCGCGGTTGTGAAATTATTCCGTCGCGTCGCCTGCACTAACTAACGAAGAGGAAAGGAAGGAGAGAAGGGATGATAGCGTGAGAATGAAAGAGAGATAACTGATGAATAAGGGAAGGATTGGGTCAGAAGAAAGAGCTATAGAGAAGAGAGAATTGAAGAGTGAAAGGAGAGGAAAGGAAGACTGTATGAGTTGATTTATAAGAAGACGCAGAAACCCAAAGGAGGAACGTAAAGAAAGTATAGGAAAGAAGGGAAAGTGCACTGGGGGAAAGGGTTTATAGTGTGATATAAGAAGGGAAACTGTAGAGATAGGATAGTGAAAGGGACAGAAGGTAATGGGAAAGAAAATATATATGTTGAAAGAAGACAGGGAGAGAAGGTGAAGGAAAGGACAGAGGGAGGGAAGGAGAAGTCATGGAAGAAGTGATGGGAGGAAGAGAGGGGATGAAAACTACACGAAAGAAAGGAATGCTTGAGAGAAGAGAGACAAGACGTAGAACAGTTGACAGAAGAATAGGAAAAAGATGTAGACAAAATGAGAGAGAGATAGAGGAAAAAGGAGAGGAATGGATAATGTGAGGAGTGAAGTTGGAGTGATACAATAAAAGAAAGAAAATATGAAGGAAAATAGAAAATATAATAGAGGAATAAAATGAAAAAGAAGAAAGTGATAGGCAAGGGGTGGAGAATGGAAACAAAAGGGAGTTAGGAAGGAAAAGGGGAGGTGGAGTGGTAGGCAGGAAAGGAACTCAAAGAAGCACTAAATAATGCAACAACAGACGAAAGAAAGGGAAGAGGAGGCAGGAAAGGAGGAACAAAGATGGCAGCGGAGGAAAGTAAAGGTCGAAACAAAAGCAGGAGAAGCAGAGGAAAATAAAGGTCGAAACAAAAGCAGGAGAAGCAGAGGAAAATAAAGGTCGAAACAAAAGCAGGAGAAGCAGAGGAAAATAAAGGTCGAAACAAAAGCAGGAGAAGCAGAGAAAAGTAAAGGTCGAAACAAAAGCAGGAGAAGCAGAGAAAAGTAAAGGTCGAAACAAAAGCAGGAGAAGCAGAGAAAAGTAAAGGTCGAAACAAAAGCAGGAGAAGCAGAGAAAAGTAAAGGTCGAAACAAAAGCAGGAGAAGCAGAGGAAAGTAAAGGTCGAAACAAAAGCAGGAGAAGCAGAGGAAAGTAAAGGTCGAAACAAAAGCAGGAAAAGTAGAGGAAAGTAAAGGTCGAAACAAAAGCAGGAAAAGTAGAGGAAAGTAAAGGTCGAAACAAAAGCAGGAGAAGCAGAGGAAAGTAAAGGTCGAAACAAAAGCAGGAGAAGCAGAGGAAAGTAAAGGTCGAAACAAAAGCAGGAAAAGTAGAGGAAAGTAAAGGTCGAAACAAAAGCAGGAGAAGCAGAGGAAAGTAAAGGTCGAAACAAAAGCAGGAGAAGCAGAGGAAAGTAAAGGTCGAAACAAAAGCAGGAGAAGCAGAGGAAAGTAAAGGTCGAAACAAAAGCAGGAGAAGCAGAGGAAAGTAAAGGTCGAAACAAAAGCAGGAGAGGCAGAGGAAAGTAAAGGTCGAAACAAAAGCAGGAGAAGCAGAGGAAAGTAAAGGTCGAAACAAAAGCAGGAAGAAGACGAAATAGAAAAGGAGATGGCATAGCAAGGAAAGGAAACAGGGAGAGAGAAGGGAAAAGGAAGAATGATAGTTAAGAGGGACAGGCAGTGGAAGAGAGGGGGGGGGGGGGAGTATGTATGTATCAGGGGAAGGGAGGAGGGTGGTGCCAGGGTCGGGAGGGGGGAGGAGGTGGGGAGGGGGGTAGTGCCAGACTTAAGTTGTGCCAGGAATGCGTCACGAGGTCACACACACACACACACACACACACACACACACACACACACACACACACACAGAGACACAGACACAAACAAATGAGAGAGAGAGAGAGAGAGAGAGAGAGAGAGAGAGAGATGCATCTGTTTATTTACTTCCCTATTTTTGTTTGTTATTTCAAGATTTTTTCCCTGACTTTTACAATCCACTATCTTTTTTTTCCTATACATAGCTTTTACACACACACACACACACACACACACACACACACACAAACACAAACACCCCTCATTTCCTCTGTCATTTGTTTTAAGTTGCCTATCACATCTTTTTTTCCACTTCTATCTCCCATCATCTGTTTCCCATCTATCTCCCAAAGCACCGGAAGCAAGTTGTCTGTAAGCGGCTTAAAGTCTACGCTATACCGCCAGTCTATCAGTCCGGTGTTCGCTATTTTCGTAAGGTTGGACGTGGACGCAAAATTGATATTGTTGCCGGGATGTGCTGCACGGAACAACACGGACAGGAAAGACTTGGAACGCACGAGAAGGCTTTTGTTGTGTCCTTTTTCGATGGTAACTTGCGCTGATCAGGAAGAAAAGAAGGAGAAGAAGTAGAAGAAGAAGAAAAAGAAGAAGAAGAAGAAGAAAAAAGAAGAAGAAGAAGAAGGAGAAGAAGAAGAAGAAGAAGAAGAAGAAGAAGAAGAAGAAGAAGAAGAAAAGAATAAAAATAAAAATAAAAGATAAAGAAAAAGAAGAAGAAAAAGAAGAAGAAAAGGAAAGAAGGAATGAAAAGAAAGAAAGAAAGAAATATTGGAATAAGGATTGTTTTAAGAAGAACAAAAGCAACAAAAAACAAAAACAGATGAACAGGAAGAGGAACAAAACGAGGAGGTGGAAATTTGAAAAGATAAAGATGAAAAAGAAAATGACCTAGAGATTAAATGACGAAAGAAGGGCAAGAAGAAACATCATAACTAGAATAAAAATATCAGACACAAAAGATAGATAATAAAAAATAGAGAAAATGAACAAAAAGAAAAATGAAAAAGTGGGACAGGTTCAAGAAAAGAGAGGAAAAGAAGCAGAAGGAAAGAAAAAAAGGGAAGAACTATAAAAAGAAGTATTGGAATATGAATTGTTTTAAGAACGAGATCAACGAAAAACAGGAAAAGAGGAACAAGAAGAGGAAAAAGACGATAAAGAAGAAAAGAAAATGATGAGAAAGAAAACAAATTAGATAAAAAGAAAGAAGAGGTAGAAGAAGCAAAATAACCAGAACAAAAAAGGACGTAAGAGAAGGAATAGAAAATAACAAAGAATAAAAGATATCAAACCAAAATATAAAAAATAAACCAGGACAGAACCAAAAAAAAAAATACTCAAAAGAAAGAATGGAAGATGAGACGAAAACAAAACAAAAAAAGTAACCAGAACAAAAATAAAAACAGGACAGGAGAAAAAAAATCGAAAAGAAAGAATGAATTAAGAAGGACGACAAGAGCCAGAAATATATAAAAATAAAAAAAAACGAAAAAGGAAACAAAGCAGCAAAAGAAGTCGGAGATGAAGTTGGTTAGGTTAGGTTAGGTTAAGTTAGGTTAGGTTATGACAGGAGAAAAATGAAAAGAAACAATGGATTAAGGAGAACAAGAGCCAAAAATATAAAAAAAAAGTACGAAAAGGGAAACAAAGCAGCAGAAGAAGTAGGAGATGAAGTTGGTTAGGTTAGGTTAGGTTAGGTTAGGTTAGGTTAGGTTAGGTTAGGACAGGAGAAAAAAAGCACTCGAAAAGAAAGAATGGATTAAGAAGGACGACAAGAGCCAAAAATATTAAGAAAAAAAACGAAAAAGGAAACAAAGCAGCAGAAGAAGTAGGAGATGAAGTAGGTTAGGTTAGGTTAGGTTAGGTTATGACAGGAGAGAAAAAAAACGAAAAGAAAAAATGGATTAAGAAGGACCACAAGAGCCAGAAATATAAAAAGAACGAAAAAAAAAGCAACAGAAGAAGTAGATGAAGTAAGTTAGGTTAGGTTAGGTTAGGTTAGGACAGGAGAAAGAAAACGAAAAGAAAAAATGGAAGAAGGACCACAAGAGCCAGAAATATAAAAAGAACGAAAAAAAACCAGCAGAAGAAGAAGGAGATGAAGTTGGTCCCAGCGAGTAATTATTTCAACCATCAAGTCCTCCACACGTGTCCCGAGGGGCCGTGAAACCACCTGATTAGCGATAACGAGCCAGACGAGACGCGGTTTTTTATACCATCACTGCGGGAGCCAAGGACGTGTGAGGGACGGAAGGCGAACATAAAAGAAATAAATATCCTGCAAAAAAAACACCATTGACCTTTTTTTCTTTCTGTATCTGTCTATCCATCTATTTATCTGTCAGTATCTATTTATCTGTCTAATTACCCGTCTATCTGTCTATCTATGTCTCAGTGAAAAATATGTGAAAAGACGTTGTTGTGAGTAAATTTTCATCCCTCACCTCGAAGCAGATAATTCTCAAGCTCTTTATTTATCTGTTTTTCTATCCAGCTGTCTCTTCGTCATGGCAAATACGAGACTTAGTACCAAGGTGATCGTGAGCTTTTAGTTTTTCTCGACATTTAGCTGTAATAGTAATAATCCCACGTTGGTAAGATAAAAGGGGAACATTTCTTTTTTTCTTTTCAGTTGACTTTGCTTCTGAACATCAATACCCTTAATATATATCTGTCTCTTTCTAGTCCAAAAATGTCGTTGTGTGTGTGTGTGTGTGTGTGTGTGTGTGTGTGTGTGTGTGTGTGCGCGATTGCTGAGTTTGTTGACAATTAAGACTAATATTTACACCTCTTGTCACTCAAGCAAGACTGACACGAGCGAGAAGGAGAGAAAAAAAGACAAGCTCCCGCGACGCCCCTTTTTGTCAGAGAGAGAGAGAGAGAGAGAGAGAGAGAGAGAGAGAGAAACTGGATAGAAATAAATCGATTGGCTGCAGAAATAGATCCGTAATATATAATAAACACACACACACACACACACACACACACACACACACACACACACAAACACACACACACTAATCGATCGTCTGCAGCAAGTGGTCGACTCACCTTGGGGTTCACCTGCCTAATTTACGGTCACTCACACCGCTAATTACCTGTATGCCCTAACCTTACCTTAGTTCACCTTCCCTCCTTCATCTTACCTTACCTTGCCTTACCTAACCTTACCTCTTCTTGCGTTATGATAAGTTTTGCCCTCACCTTACCCCACCTTACCTTACCTGCCCTTATTGTCTCCTATCCCTCCCTTTCCTAACCTTGCCTTACCTTACCTTACCTTCCCTTATTTCTCCTATCCCTCCCTTTCCTTACCTCACCTTACCTAACTTAGCCTTACCCTAACTCTCCTTATATATTCTGGCCTCACTTTACTTTGCCCCAGCTTATCTATCCTTCCCTTCCTTTACCTTGCCTTACCCTGCCTTACCTCTCCTACCCTTCCCTTTCCTTATCTTATTTAACCCACCCCTACCTCACCTTATCTTACCTTACCAAACCTTATCTCTCCTCCCCTTCTTTACCTTATCTTTTCACCTGTTCTTACCTTAAGTTGCCCCACCTTACCCTGCTTACCTTACATTACCTTCCTTTACCTTCCTTTATCTCTCCTAACCTTATATTACCTTTCCTATGCTTATATTACCTTCCTTTCGCCTTTATTATTCTCTCTCTCTCTCTCTCTCTCTCTCTCTCTCTCTCTCTCTCTCTCTCTCTCTCTCTCTCTCTCTCTCTCTCTCTCTCTCTCTCCCGAACACACACACACACACACACACACACACACACACACACACACACACACACATGTACACACACACACACACACACACACACACACACACGCACGCACCAATTTTCCGTCCCCTGATTCCTTTTTTCTCTCTTCTCTATACTCAATCCTCCTCCTCCTCTTCCTCCTCCTCTCCTCCTCCTCCTCCTCCTCCCCACGGCCAGGTAATTAAGTGAGCTTCATCAAAGTTACCTTTCCGTGGGGTCGGGGCAGGGAGGGGGGGGGCTGGTCGGCCAGGTAGAGTCGTTTTAATGCTGTACTACCCCAAGGGGACACCTGCCCTGTTAATTAATCACCTTGATGACCCACCTGTTCCTGGCCCTCTACCTGTCTAGCTGAGCACTGAGCCCTTACTTTTACTAATTACTGATTTTTTTGTTGTTGTTGTTGTTCTTTTTACGCACTTTCCTTTTTTCCTTTTTTTTGTGGGGGGGGAAGGGGTGCGGTTATTAGACACTAGTTCTTGTTTTACTGGTACCAAACCGTACCAAATCTTTATATTTTCCTGATTTATTACCCTTTTTTCCTCGTTTATTATATTTTTTAGCTGTTTCTAGTGATTTATTTTAATATAATGAATGAATGAACGGGAATAGGAAGAGGAACCACATTCGCAAACAAAACATTTCTCCTAACATTCATTTCGTCTGGCACGTTTTGCAAATTACCTTCCATGTCTCTATTTTTTTTTTACCTTGCACTGTTAACGAGCTTCATTTATATCTCGTGTAAATGAAGGAAGGAAAAAATAAATTGTAACAGTTAGGCAAGATACATTCACAAACGATAACCTTCAATAAGCTCGTCTCGTCTAATTGTTTTCCATGTCTCATATTTTTTTACCTTGCACTTTTAACGAGCTATATTTTTTTCTTGTGTTAATGAATGAATGAAAGAAAAAACAAGGAATGGGGACACTAAGGAAAAATACATTCACAAACGATAACCTTCAATAAGCTCGTCTCGTCTAATTGTTTTCCATGTCTCTTATTTTTTTACCTTGCACTTTTAACGAGCTATATTTTTTTTCTTGTGTAAATGAATGAATGAAAAAAAACAAGGAATGGTATCAGGACACCTCTCCTCCCGAAATTGACCTCTCTTTTTGGCCACTCCTCTGACTTCTATTCAGGAGCAATAAGTAGCAGGCTTTTTTTTTAATATTTTTCTTTACGCCCTTGAACTGACTCCTTTGCTGTAGAAAAAAAAAAACTAAGGAAAAATACATTCACAAACGATAACCATCAACAACTTCGTCTCGTCTTGCATATATCGTGTTTGCCCAGTTATTAATGTTTTACTTTCTACTGTTGAAGGTCTTTATTTTGTACGCGTGTTCGTTAAAAAAAAATACGCGTGTTCGTTAAAAAAAAAGAGGGAAGAAAAAAAGAGAAAATAACGTACCGCTTGCACGTATAACACCATTTTTTAATACTTTTCCGTAATTATTTTTATTTTAGAAGCTTTGTCTCATTTTTTAGGTGCAACTGAATGTCGGCGACGGAAAGAAAAAACGATGGACACGAAAGGTAGGCCTATTCACAAACGATAAACTACACCAATTCATTCGTTTTCTACTTTCATTTTTCTTCTTTTGGTATTGCGTTGGTGATTCGCTTTTCTATTGTCTCATTCTCTTCAGTCATTTTGTGAGAATATGAAGCAAAAAATAAATCAATTCCACTTTTTACAGTAAAGAAACTCGAGGGCATAAAAAAATAACTATGAATAAAAGGCTCGCTAATCACTGCTCTTGCTTCTCTTAATCTCTTTTCATTTTATTTTCCTCCCTGCTTTATTATTTCTTTATTCTTCTTCCTTTCCTCCTTCCTCTTCCTCGTCTCTCTCTTTCATCTGCTCAGTTATCTACCTTGCTTTCTCTTCCTCCTCCTCCTCCTCTTCTTTCTCATCCTCTTCCTCCTCTCCTTCCTCCTCCTCCCCCTCCTTCCCTTCCTCCTTCTCCTCTTCCTCATCTTCTGCTTCTTCTGTTTCTCTTTATCTCTCTTTATTTTCCATTCCTCCCTTCTTTATTTTTCCGTATCCTTTTTTTTCTCCCTCTCCTTCATGCTCCAGCTCTTCTCCCTCGTTCATCTGCTCCATTATCTACTTTGCTTTCTCCTCCTCCTCGTCTTCCTCCTCCTCTTACTCCTCCTCCTGTTCTTTCTCATCCATGCTCCTGTAACAACCTTTAAGCGTAGCAAAAACGACAAAAGTAAAAACCAAGAAATAAGTAAGTAATCCCATGCATAAACTAACAAAGAACGCCCCACCCCGCTACCCCGCAAGAGATTCAGTGATTCTTTTGTCCTCGTATAATAAGGGATTGCCGTGTCGAGTCCCATCCGGAGGGCAAAACACATGATTAGATCCCGCACGTCTTCCCTTATATTCGCTGGTTGCCACGGCGGCGGGCGAGGGAGAGAAAATTGTAAGAGTGATTATGCGGCGCTGAAACTAATTTGTTTAGGAGCGAGGGAAAGAGAAATAGGAGAAGCAAGCTGATGAGGAGGAGGAGAAGGAAGAAGGAGGAGAAGGAGGAGGAATACGAGGAGGAGAAAGCAAGGTAGATAATAGAGCAGATGAACGAGGGGGAGGAGGAGGAGGATGAAGAAGGAGGAAAAGAAGAATACGGAAGAATAAAGAAGAGAGGAATGGAAAATAAAAAGAGATAAAGAGAAACAGGAGAAGCAAGATGATGATGAGGAGGAGGAGAAGGAGGGGGAAGAAGGAAAGGAGGAAAAGGATGAGAAAGAAGAAGAGGAAGAGGAGGAGGAAAAGGAGAAGGAGAAAAGGAAGTATAAGAAAGAATAAAGAAGGGAGAAATGGAAAATGAAAAGAGATAAAGAAAAACAGGAGAAGCAGGATGATGACGAGGAGGAGAAATAAGGGGACGAGGAGGAAGAGGAGAAAAGGGAGGAGGAAGGAAAGAAAGAGGAGATAGCAAGATAGATAATAAAACAAATAAAAGAGGGAGAAGAGGAAGGAGAAAGAGGAAGACGAAAAAAGAAAGAATCAAGCAGGGAGGAATAGAAAATGGAAAGAGATTAAGAGAACGAGTTGTTTGTGTGTTCGAGGAGGGGGGAAAAGAAACATGAGACTTACGGCCAATGACAAAACCTCCGGGAAAAGTAAACAGCTAGGATTAAGAGGTGTGGAGGAGGCTCGCGCGCCAGCCCCCTCACGTGAAGCAGCCGCGGGTAAACTCGTCTCCCGAACCTAAATATAGAGAGAGAGCGGGAACGGCGAGGAAGGGTGAGGGGAAAAGAATCGAGAGAGAGAGAGAGTGCAAATAGACAAGAATTGAACGATTGGGCTTCAAAGAGAGAGGAAACGTCAAAAAAGAAGGAGAAAAAGGGTGTGGAAACGTCAAAGAATACGTTAGAGAGAGAGAGAGAGAGAGAGAGAGAGAGAATAGGACGAGTTACGTGCGTGCGTGTAGCCACATTCTCCTCTCGTAACGCACTGACTCGGGGAAGGTACGAGTGATTGGTTTAGTCCTGCCGGTGATGGGACGAGATGGTGTTGAGTGTGTGTCTTTATCCCTCTTCTTCATACAGGAAAAATAGAGAAAGGCGAGAGAAAAAAAAAAACAAGAGAAATTAAAAAGATAGTAACAATACATGAAGGAAAATCTTGATAATTATTCCTTCAGAAGATTGAATAGCAGAAGTAAAAAAAAAATATTGACAAAGTTATGATAGTTTTAGGGGTGTCTCGCTTTTTTCTCTGGTATGTGATTGTTTGTTGGAGTGAAGACAGTGTGTAATCAGTAGAACCCAAGACTGTTACTGGTCTGGTATAGAAATCAAGGAGTGAAGATAACGGAAAACTCTTTTATTAGGAAGATGGACTAAGCAGGAAACAAGGAATAATGTCTATAGCTATATACAACAGCTTAATAGAAGGCTGTCTGTCTTTCTGTCTGTTTGTATGTCTATGTTTGTGTGTATATATGTATGTATGATGGTATATATGCATAACTGTATAAGAATGAATGTTTGTACTTTTGTATGTAATCTGTGTAATGATTCTATATGTATGTATGTGCCTGATTCAATGTGCTTATATTTGTATGTACATCTGTGTGTGTGTATGTATGTATGCGTTTATGATCATCCGGGAAATCACCGTATTCATTAGTTAACCGAAACGAAATTTCAATACGGAAAATAAATGCATGAATTACGAACGCGGATGATTTTTTTTCAACTTTTTAAGCATCAAAGGGTTAGTGAGTTGTAAATTCATAATTCTCCGTATTCATTTAAACTCTATGATGTGTAAGTGACGCTTTGTCGTTGATTGTTATACGCATATACAAAATAAAGATTAATAAATAAATCGATAAATAGATAGTCAGACGCAAATTACGGAAACAAAAAAACAAAGCAAAGCAAGGTAAAGCAATCACACACACACACACACACACACACACACACACACACACACACACACACACACACACACACACACACACACACACACACACACACACACACACACACACACACACACACACACACACAGTCGAGACCAAACAGTGACATCAAGGAAAGATAAAAGCTTAAAAAAAAAGGAAAGCAAAATAAAGGAAAAATTAACAGGAAACACACTGCAAGAAGCCTTTCTTTGGGCCAATAGTTTCCCATTGTGTTCCCTTTGTGTTGCTGTGTGTGTGTGTGTGTGTGTGTGTGTGTGTGTGTGTGTGTGTGTGTGTGTGTGTGTGTGTGTGTGTGTGTGTAGAGAGAGAGAGAGAGAGAGAGCTTTTCTTGTTAATGACAGTTCCTTTGATCCCTCGCATCCCTCTCGATCTTCCTTCATCCTTGCCTCAGTCTCTTCATCCCTCTATCCTTCTCTCTCTCTCTCTCTCTCTCTCTCTCTCTCTCTCTCTCTCTCTCTCTCTCTCTCTCTCTCTCTCTCTCTCTCTCTCTCTCTCTCTCTCTCTCTCTCTCTCTCTCTATCTCTCTCTCTCTCTCTCTCTCTCTCTCTCTCGGGCGCTTCCTCTTTCTTGGTGTCATTTTATTATCATCTCTCTGCCACTTCTTCCTCTTCCTCCTCTCCTTCTCTTCTTCCTTCACTCAGTTACTTTCTTCTTCTCTTTTACACTTTTACCTTTTCTTTGCCGCGTCCTCTTTTTCTCCTTCTTTTCCTCCTTTATCACGTCAGTTTCCTTTCTCTTTTACTTACTCCTCCTCTCCGTCATTTCCTTCGTTTCCTTACCACTACCTCCTTTCCTCCTTCTTTTCCTCTTTTTCTTCTTTTCTTCACTTCCTCTTCCTCTCTGCTAATTCTTCCTTTACTTCGCCATTTCCTCCTCCTTCTTTTCTTTTCCTCCTTCATTACCCTCTATTTCCCTCTTCTTCCTTCTCTCCCTCATTTCCACCGTTTCTTTACTACCTTCCTCTTTCATTCTTCACTTCCTTCTTCACTTCCTCACATTTTTCTTCTCTTCTCCACTTCCTCCTCCTATACATCACTTTCCTTCCTCACTTCCTCCTTTCCTCCGCCATTTCCTCCTTCCCTTTCTTTTATTTTCTCTCTTTTTTATGCTGCAAGTTTACGTCATAATAAAATGGCCGCTCCCTTTTTCAATATTATCAACATTTTCTCTTAATTCTCGCTGCTCCGCGTTTCCCTGAACTCGATTATTTATTACTTCAAAAACATTCATTTTATGCGCGTCGTTCATGGTCATGTTCTCTCTCTCTCTCTCTCTCTCTCTCTCTCTCTCTCTCTCTCTCTCTCTCTCTCTCTCTCTCTCTCTCTCTCTCTCTCTCTCTCTCTCTCTCTCTCTCTCTCTCTCTCTTCTTTGGTGAGGTCGTAAGTTTAAAAGGAATATTTCGTAATCATTTTTCATTTCAATTGTGCTTTTTGTCATTTTTTTCTTTCATCCGACTTTCCTTTGATGTTTGTCTGGCGCCATTCATTATTATTAGCATCTGCAAGGCGTATATTCACTGCGGTTCATTGTTACGACGTTTTTTTTCTTTTTTTAGTTTTCTGAATTTTCATCACACAAAAAAAAAGCCCGAACGTTGAAAGGAAAGAGTTTTATTGCTAAGCTTCACTTCGCTCTTCATTATTTACAATCTCTTTTTCATTGCTTTTGTTATCGTTATTTCCACATTATATATTATTTCTTGGTCTTTGTCACCTATAAAACAAGACTCAATACAGCACAACACTGATTTTTTTATTTCTTTTATTTGTCGCCACCTCAAGTAAAGCGCGTACGTCTCTCCGAGGAAGGACCACACAGGCTCATGAAGGGGAGGGGAAGGTGCCGAGAGACAGACTTTATCGCAGATGTCAGCCTAGCCGACCAAGTGGGTCTGTCGACGAGAACTGGCGTGTCTCCAGACTTGATTAATGAGAACCGAAATATATGAAAGTCATCCCATAAACAACTCTCTTATTTTCATTCATTTAATTTCTTTTATTTTCCAATTATTTATTTACGACCCCTAAATAACAAAGCATATCATAGCGCAGCACAGGACAGCTTCTTTTATCATTCATTTCATGCAATTTTGCTTTTTCAAATATTTAGCGCTTTCCACAGACAGACATGGAGGCGACGCAGCAGATTCCCAGAACACAGTAAGGATATCATGTTCAGCATCTCCTCTAACAAGCTAAACCATGGCGCAGCGCTCGGAGAAACATGATATTAAACTTTCCTAGCACAGCACAGCACAGCGCAGCTTAGGACAGAAGAGAGAGGACAGAAATAGGTTACAGCAGATTCGCAGAACACATGAAGCATATCACACGCTGCATCCCTGTTTTAGAAGCAATATCGGATGCAGCAAAAGCGACAAATGTTACTGATTTGCTTTCTGTCATCAACACAACACAAAACACATTAGGAAATAATAGCACAGGGAAAACATAAAGACTGAAAAGCGGATTCCAGAACTCAGCAAGCATATCACCCGCTGTATCCGGCCTTTTAGAAGCAATAGTGTAGCAGCGATGGCAACGAATGATAATAATGTGTTTAGTATCATCAACACTTCACAGCACAAGAGAACAGGACAGACAGAGGCACTAGAGCGCAGATTCCCAGGAAACAGCAAGTCTATAACGCGCTGTATTCCTTTTTTAGCAGCGATATTGGAGGCAACAATTGTGACGAATGATATTAATTTGTTTTGCATCACCAGCACAACACAAAATACAACACAGAGCAAGAGCACAAGACAGACAGACAGACAGACCTGAAAGCAAATTCCCAGAACATAGCAAGCATATCACATCTGTATTCGGCCCTTCAGAAGTAGAGGCAGCAAAGGCGATGTATGACCAGCTGCGCTTCACCAGCACAACACAAAACAAGCGCACAGGAGACACAGAGGTGACTCATCAGCTCCCCTCCCTGCATCAACTCCCCTTCTCTTTATGACTGTCTTCTGCCTCTTAAACTCTGCAGGAATGTTGCCTTGCTTTTTAACTTCTATCGATATTTTCATGCTGATTGCTCTTCTGCACTTGCTGACTGCATTCCTCTACCACTCCCATTACCCTACCCATTACACACTTTCTACTCTCGCCCATCTCCATACAATCCAAACCTCTAATGCAAGAGTTAACCAGTACATTATTTTCTTTTATCCCTTTTGCTGGTAAACTCTTCCTGTATATGTATTTTCTCTTGCCTACTTTTAAGAGGAGAGTATCAAGACACCGTCAAATGACTTTGGCCTCTCTGTTTTCAACTCTTCTACCAACATTATTTGCAAGAAGAGCGCCATTGCGGGCTTTTTTTGTTTTCTTTTGTTTGTATTTACCCCTTTGAGCTGCCTCCTTCTCTGTAAGATAAAGAAACTTGAGAGCAGATTCCCAGCACACGGCATGCATATCAAGCGCTGTTTCCGCGCTTTAGAAGCAACAGTTGAGGCAGAAACCACGACGAATTATAAGAATTTCTTTTGTATCGCCAACACTTAACGACACACGAGCACAGGACAGACAGAATGATTAGAGAGCAGCCTCCCAGAACACAGCAAGCCAGCATATCACACCCACTGCACCGGGTCTCAACAAGCGATCGTGGAGCAGCGGAGACAACACAACATAACACGTTTTGACAAGAGAACACAGGACAGACAGAATGATTAGAGAGCAGTTTCCCGGAACACAGCAAGCAAGCATATCACACCCTATGTATGCGGTCTCAACAAGCGATCGTGGAGCAGCGGAGACAACACAATACTTTTTGACTCAACAACAGAACACAAGATAGACAGAATGATTAGAGAGCAGCTTCCCAGAACACAGCAAGCAAGCATATCACATCCACTGCACCAGGTCTCAACAAGCGATCGTGGGGCAGCGGAGACAACACAACGTAATACTTTTTCACTCAACAACAGAGCACAGGACAGACAGAATGATTAGATAGCACTTTCCCGGAACACAGCAAGCAAGCACCTCACACTCCTTGTACCCGGTCTCAACAAACGATCATGTAGCAGCGGAGACAACACATCATACCTTTCGACAGTCAACAACAAAACACAGGACAGCCAGAAAAGCGAGCAAGACGGCCGATCAAGCATATCAGGCCCGCCCTCTCGTCAAGCGAAGGTGCAGCAGCGGAAGCGACGGGTAATATTGATGTCTGGTGCGTCTGTGTGGACATAACAATAAACCATCGCCAGCGTTGTAGTTGTTTGGGAATTCTCGTAATCCTCCATCGTTCACGTCCTCGCCTGTCTTTGTGTGCAGGCCGTATAGTGTGTGTGTGTGTGTTTGCTTGTTTGATTTTGTGTGCGTGCGTGTGTGTAGATAGATAGGAGGAGGATGCTGGTGGGGGTGGTGGTGATAATAGATAAGGAAATAATAGATGAAAATGTTGCCATGTGGTGATGATGATGGTGGTGCTGATAAGGGTAATGGGTGAAGATGTCTATAATATCATGATGGGGGTGATTGTGGTGGTGATGGTGATGGTTGAAGGTGTTGTTAGTAGAGGGGTGATGTTGGTCGAAAATGCTGGTAATGGTGACGGTGATAGTGTTTGTTATGATGATGATGATGATGATGATGGTCGGAGGCGCTGCGTTGCCAAATCATTCAGCTTAAGGAGGCTCTTTTGAATATATTTTCCCATCAACTTTCTCGTGTTTACTTTTATTTAACATCACTGATACATCTACTTTGCTTACCCTATCTTCTTCTAATCTATATACTCTTCTTTACCAGATGGACCCGAAGCAACGTTGACCTCCTCCGGGACGCCCACACAGCTCGCGAACAGGTAAGTAGTATGTTCTTTTTACCACGTATTACTCAGTTGATGGACTATTCACACTTTCATACTTCTGTTTTCACCCTTCTTCGCCCTGTTACTAAATCAAGAGCAATTTAAGTAGCGGGCTTTTTTTTCTTCCTTTCTTTACGCCCTTGAACTGTCTCCTTACCTGTAAAAAAAAAATTATATACTCGCACGAAGAATATTAGAAGCGAGGAACGTCAGCCGCTTCTGCATAACGAATTTAAACGCCTCTTTTATCTCTTTAAAGGATGCTATGCTAATACTCATAAGTGCCGATGTTTTTATCTTCCGACCAAGCTCCAATCTCTGTCCCTCTCCCCCCTTCCTCTCGCGCCCTTCCCTCTCCTTCTCCAGTAATCTACCCCTCCCTCGCTCCCCTTCCCCTTATCTTTCCTCTCCCATCCATCTTTTTGTCCCTCTTCCTCCTTTGATATCCCCCCTTCCCCTCATTCACTCATATCTTTCCCCTTTTCATCCTTTCCTTCCCTTGCTTCTCCTCCGTTCCCACCCTTTCTTTTCCTTTCATCTTTGCTGTCTTCTCTCCCTCCCCTTAATTGCCCCTTCCTCTCCCTCTCCTGTAACTATTCCTCTCCTTCCTCTCCCTGTCCGCTCCCTCACATTAGTTTCCCTCCTCTTTCCATTCTCTCCTTCAAACTAGCCTTCTCCTTCTACCTCTCCCTCTTCCACACTCCCTCTCCTTCTCCCTCTTCTTCGACCTCTCCCTCTCTCTGTAACTATTCCTCTCCTTCCTCTCCCTGTCATCTCCCTCCTCTTCCCTCTCTCTCCTTCAAACTCTCCTTCTCCCTCTACCTCTCCCTCTTCCATGCTCCCTTTCCCTCTACTTCTACGTCTCCCTCTCCCTCCCTCTCCCTCTCTCTCCTCCTCAACGCTCCCTTAGGCCCAGGACGCCCAGGCTCGTTTAAGAGACTTTACGCACTCCGCTTTTTGCCGGACAGGGAGTGAGCAGAAAGCGGAGGCAGTTTACAGCTTTATGGTGGCCTGACGCTCGGGAGGGGAAGGGAGGGGAGGGGGAAAGAGATTAGAGAAGGAGGGAGAGGAAATGGATAAGGGAACAGAGAGGAGGGAGGACTGAGGAGGAGGAGGAAGAGGAACTGATGGAGGAGGAGAGACAAGGAGAAGGGGGGTGCTCTCATGGGAAGGTTTCAGGGAGTGGATGATTCGCAGCAGTGACTTCCCTTCCCTTTCCTTCCCTTCCCTTCCCTTGCCTTCCCTTTCTTTCCCTGCCTTGCCATTCTTTTCCTTTCCCTTTCATCTTCTTGCCTTCCCTTTCTTTCCCTTGCCTTCCCTTCCTTTCCCCGCCTCCCCACTCATTTCCTTTCCCTCTCATCCTCTTCCCTTCCCTTCTCTTCTGTTGTTTTCTTTTCCCTTCCCTTCCCTTCTCTTCTGTTGCTTTCTTTTCCCTTCCCTTCTCTTCCGTTGCTTTCTCTTCCCTTCCCTTCTATTGCCTCCCTTTACTCCCCCTTCCTTTTCCTGCCTCCCCACTCATTTCCTTTCCCTTTCATCCTCTTCCCTTCCCTTCTCTTCCGTTGCTTGCTATTCCCTTCCCTTCTCTTGCCTCCCCTTACTTTCCCTTCCTTTCCCTGCCTTCCCATTCATTTCCTTTCCCTTTCATCCTGTCGTCCATCTCTTCCCTTTCATCTCATTATTTTCTCTTCATTTCCACCTCATCTCATTCCCTTCTCCTCTCTTCCATTTAATCCACTTTCCTTTCTCCTTGTACATCCCTTTCCGTCCTTTCCATGGCCTGCTTTGCCCTGTCCTTCCATGTCCTTCCCTTCCCGTGGTAACCCGGATGAAGCACTGGTCTTGTGTCCTGGAGTAACAGGTTCTCAGCCACCACAGACTCAAGGGCCAATGTGACGGAGATGAGCACTGAGGCCACGCATAGTTTTAACGTATACCCCCAACTTTACCTTTACCTTTCCTTCCTTGCCCCACCCTCCCCTGCCCTTTTCTCCCCTTCCCTTCTCTTCCCTCCCCCCTGCCTGCATCGTCTATTTCCTCACCCTTCTCACACTCCCCCTCGCGTGAATCCCTCCTGTGATCTCTCTCCATACCTGCACCCTCGCTCTGATGATCCGCCCTTCACACCTGTATACCTGCCTCGCTTGGACCTGTGACATACCAGCAATTTTCCCTTCCTATCTCTGGATATACCTGAGTCTTTACCTTCCCGAGTCCCTTCAACACCTTTTCTTCATTTCTCTCCGTCAATATGTATTTTTTTTCTCTTTCTCCCTTTCTTTCTCTTTTTGGCTCCTCCATTCCTTCCTTCCTCCCTCCAGCATTATTTTCCTCCTTTTTCTCATTCTTCCTCTCTATTTTTTTTCCTTTTCTGCTTGTCTCCCTTTCTTTCTCCCTCCGTTAAGTTCGTTTCTTCCTCTTTCCTCTTCCACCCTTCTCTTTTTTTCCTGCATTCTTTTTCTTCTTATATTTCCACAGTCCTCTACAACACATAATATCTTCCTTATTCTTTCCTCTTTTTCCCTTTTACCTTTCCTCACCTTTTCCTTCCTCCTTTTACCACGTACTTTCTTTTTCCTTTCCTCTATCTCTATTTCACTTTCTTCCCCCTCTAACCTTCCATCTCTCCTCTTCACCTGTTTGTTCATTTATACCTCCAACACCTGCGTTTTTTTTTCATCGTCCGTCACCTGAGACCGTGAATTTTATCAATGGTACCCGTCCAAACTCATTTACGTCATTCCCTGCATCTTCATATTCACTCACGCACATCTGTAGCCCTCTATCATCGCACACCTGTATCCCTCCACCTGTACACCTGTTTTACCTAATAATTCCCACTGATCACTCACACTCACTAGTTTTGACTCTTAACCTCCCTAATTTCCTTCCCGTTTTCCTATTATTTTTTTTTCTTATACAGTTTTCATCTCGTTTTCCTTTTCTCTCCATTTTTCTTCCCCTTTTCATCTCTTTCTCTCCATTTTTCTTCCCTTTTTCGCTACATCTTCAACTTTCTTCCTTATTAATGTCTTTATATCTCTTAATCCTTTCAGCTTTTTCTTTTCATTTTCCTCGCCCTTCTCCCATTTTTCTTTCGTTTTTACACCTCTCTTCCTTCCTATATTCCTTGCTCTTTTCCCTACATCTTCACCTTTCTTTCTTCTTTAATGATTTTTTTCTCTCACGCCTTTAGTCTTTTTCTTTTCATTTTCCTCGTCATTGCATCCTCTCCCTCTCCACCCTTTTCTTTCGTATTCATAATTCTCATCTTTCTTATTTTCCTTCCTTTCCTTTTCGCTACATCCTCGCCCTTCTTCCCTTTTTTATGTCTATATATGTTTTTTTCTCTTACACTTTTCATCTCTTTATTTTTCTTTTCTTCGCTACTTCCTCGCCTTCTTCGCCCTTTTCTGATTTCTTTACATCTTTCGTCTTCCCTATTTTCCTTTCTCTCTTCGTTGCATTTTCTTCCTTCTATTTATCTATTCTGTTTACACATCTCATCTACCTTATTTTCCTTCCTTCCTTCACTACTTTGTCACCTTCCTTCCCTGGCCTTACTCTTCCCTTCATTCTAATCCGGTACGTATTTTTTATGTATACCTTTTCATCGCACACGTAAAATATTCAGTCCCTCTTCCATCACCTCTGCCACCCACTCCCCTCCTCCTCCTGTCTCCCGTTATCCCTCTCCTATACACCTTTTTAAAGCCTCTCATGCCTGCTCCATCTCTCCCTTTCTCCCTTCCTCCCCTCACCTTCAAAACCATTCAGTCTTCTGTATCCCTCCGTTTCTCCCGTTTTTCCCTCGGCTTATCTATCCTTGCGAATCTCAAACCTATCAGTATCTATCTATCCCGTCCTCACTCCCTTCTCTTTCTCCATATCTCACCCGTCCATCTTCCCTTTCTGACCCTAAACCTATCAGTACCTATCTATCCTTTCCTTACTCCCTTCTCTTTCTCCATCTCTCATCCTTTCATCTTCCCTTTCAACCCTAAACCTATCCATCACCTCATTTATATCAATCCATCTTTCTCTCTTTTTTTTCCCTTCGCCCTCCTCGCTAACTGAATTCAAGGTCTAGATCCCTCCACGCAGCTGTCTACACCCTCCTCTCTCTCATTTCACTTCCCCGTCCCTTCACCCTAATACCACTCATATTTTTCTATCCCTCAATTTTTATCTTCCTCTTCCACTCTCCCTAACTGAGTCATACAGCCATAACACTCCATACACCTGTCTCTCTATCCCCCTCCCATCCTCCTCCTACTCCCTCCGCTTCCTTCGTCCCTCGCCACCTCCTTCTCTCCCTCCCTCCTCTCTACTTCCTTACCTGGCTTCCGTCCCCCATCATTCACCTGAGTTATTTTATCGCCCTCGACACAGTTCCCAGTAATGGACTGACACACTTAGGTACTATTGTGTGGGAGCAGGTCGAAGAGAGAGAGAGAGAGAGAGAGAGAGAGAGAGAGAGAGAGAGTGTGCGTGTAAGAAAATGAATGACAAAAGAAGAGGGAGATGGATTATGACAAAGATTTTAATTCATATTGTACTTAAAGATTTTAATTCATATAGTACATTAAAGAGAGACAGAGAGAGACATAGACAGACAGACAGACAGACAGACGGACAGACAGGCACACACAGACAGAGACAGACAGACAGACAGACAGACAGGCACACACAGATAGAGACAGACAGACAGACAGACAGAGAGTTGGAAGAGAGGAGTAAAATAATGATTGACAAAAAAAGAGAGAGAAATGAGAAAGACGAGAGAACAATAGATTTCAGAACGATAATCAATGAGAGAGAGAGAGAGAGAGAGAGAGAGAGAGAGAGAGAGAGAGAGAGAGAACAGCAACACCACCACCACCACTACCAGCACACAAACTAAAGCTGGAATGCACACAATTCACACACACACACACACACACACACACGCACACACACACCTAACTAACTTTGGTCGCCGCCATGTTGCTCCTCCTCACTCATTTCGCTACAATTGCTCCTTCGTCTTAACTTCCTCCCACAACTTCCGCCTCCCCTTCCTGTAAGCCGCCTCCCCCCCTTTCACAATCCCTCCTTACCCCCCCCCCCTTCTCTGTTTCCCTCCAGGCTTCCCACATTCCATGACCTAAGTTTCCCTCCTGACCCATTTCTACAATCCCAGTTCTTATCATTCCTTCCCTTTCATCTTCTTTCCCTGCATTTCCTGTTCTTATTTTTTATTTTTTTCTTATACTGTCCTTCTTTTCCTTCCCTTTCATCTTCTTTCCTTTCCCTTCCCTTTCCTTATTTTTCATTTCCTTCTTATATTGTCCTCCTTTCCCTTCCCACTCATCTCCTTTCCCTTCCCTTTTCTTCTTTTTCATTTCCTTCTTATATTGACCTTCTTTCCCTTCCCATTCATCTCCTTTCCCTTCCCTTTTCTTCTTTTTCATTTCCTTCTTATATTGACCTTCTTTCCCTTCCCATTCATCTCCTTTCCCTTCCCTTTTCTTCTTTTTCATTTCCTTCTTATATTGACCTTCTTTCCCTTCCCACTCATCTCCTTTCCCTTCCCTTTTCTTCTTTTTCATTTCCTTCTTATATTGACCTTCTTTCCCTTCCCATTCATCTCCTTTCCCTTCCCTTTTCTTCTTTTTCATTTCCTTCTTATATTGTTCTCCTTTCCCTTCCCCTTCATATCCTCTCCCTCCCCTTTTCTTTTATTTCATTCCCTTCTTTTCTTGTCCTCCTTTCCCTTCCCCTTCAATTCCTTTTCTTTCCTTATCCTTCCTTCTTTTACAGTCCCTTCTTTCTACTCTCCTCCTCTCTAGTCCAATACGCAGCCCCACTCTAGCCCTCTTCCACTTCCTTTCTTCAATATTTTTCCCCCTATCAGCCTCTCTTTCCTGTCACCCTTCTTCCACCACCACCACTACCACCAACACCACCCTCCCAGTCCTCCCTCCATGCTACCCCCTTCCGCAATATCCCTCTTCCACAGCCCCCTCTATTGCCCACTACCTTCCACAAGCCCCCTCTCCTGTTTGTATTGCACTTCCTCCCTCTAGAAAACAATAATATAATCTCCGACACCCAGCATGGCTTCAGAAACAAGCGCTCCTGCCTAACGAATTTATTAGACTTCTTCCAAGGTATATATAAGAACTGGGATGCCCACATCCCCAGTGATGTTATATACCTGGACTTTCAGAAAGCCTTCGACAAGGTACCGCACGAGCGACTCCTTAAGAAACTGCACTCGGCGGGCATCGGAGCCAATCTGATCGCGTGGATAAGAGATTGGCTCACCGACAGAAAACAACGAGTACTACTCAACGGACAGCCTTCCGATTGGCTACCAGTCACTAGTGGAGTGCCTCAAGGGTCAGTGCTGGGACCCATCCTCTTTATCATATATATCAATGACCTAGAATCAGGACTGAAATCCACAGTATCGAAATTTGCAGATGACACCAAGGTGGGTGGAGATGCCCTCACAAAGACCGACTGCGAAATCATTCAGAAAGACCTCAATCACATTATCGAATGGTCGGAAAAATGGCAAATGTCTTTTAATGTTGACAAATGCAAAGTCATGCACATTGGGTCCCAAAATAGTAACCACACATACATCATGAATGGGAGACCTCTGCAAGCGATGCAGGAGGAAAAGGATCTTGAGTCACTATCAGCAGTGACCTGAAACACGCGAATCACTGTAAAAAGCATACAACAAGGCCAACATTATGCTCGGGTTCATAGCGAGGAACTTCGAGTGTAAAACACCAGACGTGATGCTATCCTTGTATAATTCCATGGTAAGACCGCACCTCGAGTATGCAGTGCAGTTCTGGTCTCCCAATTACAGAAAGGACATTGCTTAACTGGAAAGGATTCAACGACGCGCCACAAAGATGATTCCAACCTTCAGGGCTCAACCGTACGAGGAACGACTCAAGCGACACAATCTCATTACATTGGAGAAAAGACGCCTACGAGGGATATGATTCAAGTCTTCAAGTATCTAAAAAGTTCAATAACGTCGATTACTCCAAATTCTTTGAACTGCAAACCAACTCAAGAACTAGAAATAACGGTTTACCCATTCAGTCGAGTCGATGTAACACAGACATTGGGAGGAGTTTCTTTTCAAACCGAGTCATCCGCCACTGGAACAATCTTCCCTCAGAAGTAGTAAATGCGAATACCATCAACTCCTTCAAATATAGAATCGACCGTCATTTCGCTGCGTCAGGAGTAAACTGAATAACGAGCGGCTTCCATCTGCTCCTCAATATCGAGGTGCTTTCATCTGCTCACCAAGCCCCAAGTGGCGGTCGAGCAGATTAAATCACCCAAGCGGGCGACCTCGTAATGAGCCAATAGGCTTTCTGTTGCCTGCATTTCCATGTTTCCATGTTTCCATCCCTCCCTTCTTCCCTCTCTCCCTCCTTCCCTCCCTCCCTCCCTCATTCTCTCATTCCAATCTCACAACTCCTGCAACAGAAGTCATGTATCTTAGCTTTAAGTATTGGAAGGAGAGAGAGAGAGAGAGAGAGAGAGAGAGAGAAATGAGAATGCTATCTATGAATAAACGTATAATGTATCTCGTCCCTCCCTTCCTCCCCCGTTTTCCTTTGGTGATTTAATTTCTCTCTCTCTCTCTCTCTCTCTCTCTCTCTCTCTCTCTCTCTCTCTCTCTCTCTCTCTCTCTCTCTCTCTCTCTCTCTCTCTCTCTCTCTCTCTCTCTCTCTCTCGACCTAGGTTTGCAGACAGCACTGATTAGGTTTCGACTCAGCCAGCACCCACGTCACTAAGTCTTCCTCCTCTTTTTTTTTTATTCTTGGTGAGAGAGAAAAAAAATGCGAAGGAAAAGAGAAAAGTCAGTAACTTGCTAACCCTGCCGCGGTGTTGTTTTTGTCGTTGTTTTTTTGTTGATGTTCTTGTTGTTGGTTGTTGTTATAGTTGATGTTGGTGTTGAATTTGTTAGTGCCTTTCTGTAGTTTGTTTTCCGCATGCACACACACACACACACACACACACACACACACACAGAGAGAGAGAGAGAGAGAGAGAGAGAGAGAGAGTTCAAGGTTACATTACAAAGAGAATAGTGAGATGATAATGATAATGACGATGGTGATGCGCTCTCTGTCTAGACCGCCTGACTCTGCTTCTGTATGAGGGAGGGAGGGAACGAGGAAAAGAGAGAGATCAAGGGAAGGCGTAAAGAGTAGGGAAAGAGGGAGAGAAAGGGAGGAAGTGAATGGAGATAGGATTGCATGAGAAAGTAAGAGTAGGAGAGAGAGAGAGAGAAACGTAAGAAAGCGGAGGTCATGAAGGAAAGGAAGGAAGAAATGAAGAAGAGGATTATGAGCAAGAAGAGGAAAAGCTGGGAGGAGAGAGGAAGGAGGAGGAGGAGGAGGACGACGAGAATGACAACGAGGGAAAGAAGTAAAAGAGATAGAGAAGAGATAGAGAAAGAAGAGAGAAGGAAAGGAGAGAGAAATGAGCAAAGAAATCCATGGAGAGGAATGAAAGAAAAAGGAAGAGAAGGAGAGAGGGAACAGGAAGGGAGGAAACATTGTACTCGTAGAAAGGGAACAAGAAGAGGAGTAAGAGGAGTAGGAGGAGAGGAGAGAGGAGGCACTCAACCGTGTAATTACAAACCAGTGGATGCTGTCTCCCCCCCCCCCTACACCCACCCACCCCCGTCCCTCCCTCTCCCATCCTTGCCCTGCTGTGCCATAGACAAAGCTGCTGCTGTTCTTCTATACTGATACTCCTACTTCTTTAGCTGTTACTTTTCTCTACTTTTGCTGTTTTATTCAGTGTTTTAACTTACTTTTTTTTTTTTTTTATCTTCGCCCTGAATGATTTTGTTACTTTTTTCCCTGTTACAATTTTTTTTCCAGTTCTTTTTTCCTTTTTTTTATTATATATTTATGCTTGTCTGTCTGTGTGTGTGTGTGTGTGTGTGTGTGTGTGTGTGTGTTTTCATAATGTAGAGAAACGTTTGGAATATGTTTTTTTTTTTTTTTTGTGTGTGTGTGTCGGTATATCATGTTTCTATTATTAGTCGCACTGTATTCGCTGTTTTCACTTTATTGTTTTTGTTTTTGTTGTTGTTGATTATTTATATTGCATCTGTTGTTCCATTCTGCGTTGAACTGAGTGAGTGAGTGAGTGAATGAGTGAGTGAGTGAGTGAGTGGGTGACTGAGCGAGTGAGGGAGGGAGGGAGGGAGGGAGGAAATGAGTGAGTGAGTGATTGAGTAAATGAACCAGCAAATGAGTGAGTGAGTGAGTGAGTGAGCAAGTGAATGAGTAAGTGAGTAAGTGAGCTAGCAAATGAGAGAAAGAGTGAGCAAGTGAATGAGTGAGTGAGTGAGTAAATGAGTGAGTGAGAGATTGAGTGAGTAAATGCGTGAGTGAGTGAGTGAGAAAGTGAGTGAGTGAGTGAGCGAGTGCGTGAACGAGTGTACGTCAAGAGCTTAACATGATAGCGTCGTGTTTGGTTCCTGTGTGTGTACCGCGTTATTGTTGTCGCTCTTCTTTCTTTGTTAGGCGTGAATTGTCTATCGGTAATAGTATTGTGCATCGCTCTTGTTCCCGTTACTGTTATTCTTTCAACACGGACTAATTGGTTTGGGCTTTATAGTCTTGCATTGTATTGTTAGTGTTGAAATTAAGCTTCCATTTTTTTTTTTTCACTTGGATGGCAGGCTTAATTAATTTTACCTTGAATAGGATTAAACGTTACCATCAGACTAATAATGCCAATGTGTCTCGAACTAATTGGGTCATGCTCGTAAAGTAATAAAACTCTCATTACGATGTTACGATATAGGAATAGTTGACGTTGCTTTATCGTTTTCACACGCAAATTCCCGCGCATATCATTAGAGAGGCATGTTAAAACCTTTACTGATATTTCCGCCATATTTTTTTTTTTTTTTAGCGAAGAGAGAATATTATTGATGTTTTAAAACCGCACTGACCTGGGATTTGGCCTTCGGTAGAAATTCTTTTATTATATAGTTCTGTCGTAGAGTAGAGAGGCAATAGTATAGCTGATGATGTTATTTTTCTAAGACGATGATATTCCTTTTATGTGTCACTAGGTAAGCATTGTGTTATTCTATTTTCTTCCGCCATATTTTTTTTTTAGCGAAGAGAGAATGTTATTGATTTTTTTTTTCAAACGCACTGACCTGGGATTTGTCCTTCGGTAGAAATTCTTTTATTATATAGTTCTATTGTAGATTAGAGAGGCGATAGTATAGCTGATCATGTTATTTTTCTAAGACAATGATATTCCTTTAATGTGTCACTAGGCAAACACTGTTATTCTATTTTCTGCCCCATTAAAACTGAAACTCTCATACCATCTGTTCAAACTGTAAGAATGGAGTTTTCACATTCTGGAAGCTGAAAGAGAGACATTTCACTGTATTACATTTTTTTTTACTGTATGTGTTCTTTCCTAGACCAAGCAGTAAATTTGATACAACGAGCTCTCTGTTCCGAGGTCATTCATTCCTTTGTGATCAGTTCCAGTAATATCACTGTGCCAGACCCGTTCTCTACGAGTTTTGTACGAACCACTATTATAGGTTAATGGCAATACCCGACAGACTAGTTTCTCTTTCTTCGTAATATCATGGCGGAAAGAGGCCAAAATAAGATTAATTGTAAGCCGATTATGTGTAAAATCCGAGGGCGAAAAAGTGTTTAGAAGCGGCCATTAGCTTATGAGATTGTAATGACTAATATTTCTTGGTAAAGGAAAGCTTAGAATCAAAAAAAGAGCATTAATACACCTCTCCTTCCCAAAGTGGCCTCTCTTACGGCCTCTCTCTTTATTTTTCTTTTGATGGAGCAGCGCATAGGATACTTTTCTTATGTTGCCCTTGACCTGCCTCTCTTGCTTTAAAAAAAATACGGCCGTAAGGTAAGAGTCTTGTTGTGCCTTTCACTGAGGTAGACTGTTTTCCCCCACCCGGAAGTTGATGATTGAGGTTCCTTCCCCGATTACCATTAACGTTTTTCTGCCTTAAGTACAAACTGGCGTTCCTTTCTGCCCCACAAAATAACGCTCGTATTTCTTCATTTTTTTGGTTAATCTGGTTTTCTTTTCTTCCTACAATGTACCGCTTATTTTTTCTTCTCTTTTCGGCCAAGACAGTAATGTACGCGGTGCTTTTTACTAAGTTTTGTGGTTATGCAATCTCTCTCTCTCTCTCTCTCTCTCTCTCTCTCTCTCTCTCTCTCTCTCTCTCTCTCTCTCTCTCTCTCTCTCTCTCTCTCTCTCTCTCTCTCTCTCTCTCTCTCTCTCTCTCTCTCTCTCTCTCTCTCTCTCTCTCTCTCTCTCTCTCTCCTTCTACATCTCCTTCACTATGGCGCCAGATTTCTGGGTCACGCCGAGGAGGCAAAGGGGAAGAAAGAGAAGGAGGGATAGAGAGAAGGGAAGGAGAGAGAAAAGAAAGGAGGAAGAAGTGAGAGACAGGCAAATAGGAAGAAGAAAGGAGGAGGAGGAAGAAGAAGAAGAAGAAGAAGAAGAAGAAGAAGAAGGTGAAGAAGAAGCCGAGGAGGATAGCCAAGAGAATAGGAATACGGAGACTGGGGAAGAGAAAGAGGGAAACACTTGGAAGGGAATTAAAGAAAGAAGGGAGGAAGGAAAACAGGAGTAGAGGAAGGAAGGAAGGAAGGAAGGAAGGAAGGAAGGAAGAAAGAAAAGAAAGGAGACTGTCGTTAACCTTGACCTGAGTAGCTGAGAGAGACAGACATACAGACAGACAGACAGACAGACAGACAGACAGAAAATCACACTCAGTAAAACAAAAGGAGCATTAGAACATGATTGCAGCTCTCCAAATACTAACTTTTATCGACCATTCTTTTGCAAGCATCATTTATATACGCATATTCTCGTCATGCCGCACACAGTATACTCGTATACGTGGAAATATCCTGTGCTTTCAGTCCTTCCTGATATGCTATTTTTATCCTATGCCTGTGAGAGAGAGAGAGAGAGAGAGAGTGAAACAGAGGCAGTGTGGATTTTCCTCTTGTTTCTTCTTCCTGGAGTTCTATTTATACTCTCACGGTGACACGAGAAGTAGATAGATAAATAGATTCATAGATAGATAGAGAGGTATAGATGGATAGATAGATAGTTAGATAGATAGATATACTAACAGACAGACAGAGACAGACAGACAAACAGATAGATAGACAGACAAACAGAAACAGACAAACAGAGAGAGAGAGAGAGAGAGAGAGAATCTTTTCATCACAAAACCTCAAAACAATGTGTCATCTATTTCATCCAATCTCCCTCTGTCATTTTTTCCCTTTCCCTTTCCTCCCTTTGTAGGAGAGCAGTACCCAGACCCAGACCCAGGCAGCCTTCTATATACAGTTGTTTCTTTCCTTGAGTCTTTTATCAGATGCCTTTTTTGTGTGTGTTAAGGTCTCTTGATTCTTTTTTTTTATCCTCCTTTACATATCAGCTGGTGGTTGTTGTTTTTATTGAACCTTTTATCACATGTCTTTTGTGTGTATCAAGACTATTTAATTCGCTTTTATATTCCAGCTTATTCATTTAGTTCTTATCTTCTTTTTTTTTTGTCTAAGTCTTCTATTTCAACTAATATTTTCTCATCCTTTTTTTTATCAGATTCCTGTTATTTATGCTGAGGTCTTTAATTTCTTAACTAATATCATGGCGCAAATAGGCCATGGATATTGTAATTGGAAGCGATGCATATGGAATTTAACGAGGGAGATAAATGGTTTAAAAGCCGCTGTTGTTGTTTTTAGTTGGCAATAACTCACGTAAGGAAGAGCTTAGAAAACCACCGTAAGAGTTTATTTTCCTTCACTCCATATTTTGTTGTTTTTTCGTTTAAATTAATGTATGTCCTTACTCGTTACATTTGGGGCTTATTTTATTCTTCGATTCATAGAGACGGAGGGAGAGAGTGTGAAATGCAGGGGTGGATGAAGAGGAAATAGTAAAAAGAGTTAAAAAATAAAGTGGAGGGGTGGAGGGAACGGACGTGGAGGAGTGGAGTGATGCCTGGAGGGTTTTTAAGTCTTCCTTTCTCTATCTTATATGTCTGGAGCATTTTCACCGTTTATAAGACTCATTCTTCACCCACCGTAAGAGTTTATTTTCCTTCACTCCATATTTTGTTGTTTTTCCGTTTAAATTAATGTATGTCTTTACTCGTTACGTTTGGGGTTAATTTCTTTTTCGATTCTTAAAGACGAAGGGAGAGAGTGTCAAATGCAGGGGTGGATGAAGAGGAAATAATAAAAGAGTTAAAGATGTGATGGAGGGGTGGAGGGAACGGATGTGGAGGGCTGGAGCGAGGTCTGGAGGATTTTTAAGTCTTCCTTTCTCTATCCTATATCTTTGGAGCATTTTCACCGTTTATAAGACTCTCATTCTTTACCCTTTATCTTTGGAGAGTTTTCAAAAGCCTCTCCGCCTCCATCCTTTATCTTCGGAGCCTTTTCTCTCCTCGTTCTCCCCGCCTAAGCCTCTCGCAGAGCCTCCCGCGGTGTAAGTATGAGTGGCCTCGACAGGTCCACGGAGACAAGGCAAGAAGCTCCCGGGACGCGACACGGCTTAGCGACGGCATAGGAGGAGGAGGAGGAGATGGAGGAAGTGGGGGGACCGAAAAGCTGGATGGGATAAGAAAAAGATGGGCTTAAGTGGCGGATGGGGGTGGGGGGATACTTGTACCTCCTCTACCACCTCCTCCTCGTCCTCCTTCTTCTCCTCCTCTTCTTGTTCGTCCTGTAGCTTATGTACCGTACCTGCTTTTCAGCCTCATCCTCTTCATTCACCTTTTCCAGCCCACGCTCCCTCACTTCTTTACTTAACCGCACTCTCGTTTTCCCCAGTCCGCCTCCACCTCCTCCTCCTCCTCCTCCTCATTCTCCTCCTCCTCCTCCTCCTCCTCCTCCTCCTCCTTGTCTTCCACCGCATTCTCCTCCTATTCCTTTTCCTCCTCCTCCTTCTTCTCGCCGCTATCTCCCGCCCCAGTCAGGCTCAGGAAAGAGTCGACAATTAGTTCTGTTAATTTGTCGATCACACGCGCGCCGGTGCATCGCCTCGAGTGTTCCGGGATGTTTGAGTTCCTTTTTTTTGCTCCTTTCTTTTCAAGCTTATGGCGCATTGTTTCCCCTGGCCTTGAAAGCAGGGTGGGTGTTAGGTGGAGAGGTGGGGAGAGACGTGGAAAGGGTGGGTGAGAAGTTAAGGGATGGGGAGAGACAGGGGGAGAGGAATGGAGTGAGATGTGGATGTGGAAGAGGGTGGAGATAAGATGTGGAGCGATTGAGGACATAAAAAAAGAGTTGAAAGGAGATGTGGAGGTGTGGAAAGAGAGCTGTGTGGAGAGGTGGAGGAAGGTGTGAAGAGGAGGGAAGAAAGATGGAGGGATGGAGAGAGTCTTGCAGAGTGGGGAGAGCCGAGAGGGATTGGGTGAAAGATGGCGGGTTTGGAAGGAATAGCTTGCAGGTTTGGAGGGAAAAGAAAGAGAGAAGGTAAAAAAAATGAGATGTAGAAGGGGAAAAATACGTAGAAGAAGAAGAAAGAAAGATTGAAAGAAAACGAAAACGAAAAAGATATCAAGAAAATAAAAAGCCAGGCAAGTCGAAGTTTTGAATGAGAGGCAAGACAAGATTATGAATACTTGAGGGCCGCGACACTGAAAGTTTGGGGATCAGTATTGGATTCCTCACTCATGGCAGGAGGGTTTGAAGCCACTAGGATGAATAGCGCATGTATATATGTATCTACGTATGTATTAGACTGGAAACCGTCTTGTGTATTTGTTGCTGCAGAGGCTCAAGGCGGTCTTAGGGTCACTTACTGGCAACTGTAAATTTAGTAGAGTCATAACTGATTAATGCTAAAGATCATAACAAAGTAGCACACGAAGGAAAGTTAATGAATAGGGAAGTAAATAAATAATAAGATACAAATGTTAGTGAAAATAAAAACACACCTTCAGAATGCTCCTCTCCCCCTTAAAAAATAAAGAATAGAAAAGACTCTGAGTTCCGTAACAAGAAAGACTAATTTGGCTCCCGAGGCGTCATGTTACGAGTCTTTTTCGTCCATTTGTCTGTTGTCCTCCTTCCCCGCTAACGAAATAAGTGGTTTTCCTCCATTTGGTTTTATTTGTGGCCGCGAGGAAGGGAAGAAGGAGGAAGGACTGCAAAGTGAAATAAAAGAGGATGACGAAAGAGGAGTGAAGCGGGAGGAAGGAAGGAGAGGAGATAAGAAAATAGAAGGATTGAGGGAGGAAGGAGATGAAGAGGGTGAAGGAAGAAGAGGAGTGGGATCGGATGGGAGAAAGGGAATTGGAGAAGGGAAGGGAAGACAGCTGGGAGTTTGAAGTCTAAAATAACGTATAGCAATGAAACAAGTAGGACATTTTCTTTATCTCTATATGTAAGTAATGAGTAAGAGTGTTCGTTAACGTCTTGGTCCCGTTTTTTTCTGGAAGGAGGCAACGCAGATGTAACAACCATTCGAGCGTTCACAGGACTCGGAAATGAGGTCCTGAAACCAATGATAATAAGAAGGCTGACGCTGTAATGACTTCTTCCTAACCACTAACACGACTACCTCTAACTTAAAGACCAATACTAACCGAGCCGTTAACATTACCACCACAACTAACCATTCCTCGTCCTCTCCCATTACCGATAACTTCACCATACCAATTCAACCACCAGCACCACCAACACCACCACCAGCAGCAACACTACAACCTCCACCATCACCACCATCGCCTTACCACACTAACTGCACCACCACCTCCACCAACAACAGCAACAACACTCCTACCTCCACCATCACCACCATCACCCTACCACACTAGCTGCACCACCACCTCCACCAACAACAGCAACAACACTCCTACCTCCACCATCACCACCATCACCCTACCACACTAGCTGCACCACCACCTCCACCAACACTACTACCACCGCTACTACAACAGCCACCATCTCTACCATCACCACCACCGTTGACTCTGGTACGAGGGACGCGATGTGGCAGGTCCAAAGATTAAAAGTGTTGCAACCTGGAAGCCATTTTTTAATATATTGCGGCTCGCCAAAGTCTTTAATTTAGGACTAAAAAGTCACTTACTCAGCCATGTGTGTAAAGCTTCCCAAAGTCCCAGGCTTTAGCAGAATAGTATGGGAGTAAGGAAATAAGGAAGGAAGAAGGAGAGGAAGGAAGGAAGGAAGGAAGGAAGGAAGGAAGGAAGGAAGGAAGGAAAGAAGGTAGGAAGGAAGGAAAGAAAGAAGGAACGTAGGAAGGAAGGAAGGAAGGAAGGTAGAAAAAGGAAGGAAAGAAGGAACGTTGGAAGGAACGTAGGAAGGAAGGAAGGAAGGAACGTAGAAAGGAAGGAAGGAAGGAAGGTAGAAAAAAGGAAGGAAGGAGCGTAAGAAGGAAGGAAGGAACGCAGGAAGGAAGGAAGGAAGGAAGGAAAGAAAGAAGGAAGGTGATGAAGGGATATGAAAGGAAGAAAGAAAGGTGATAAAGTGAGAAGAAAGGAAAATCTGGTGAAGGGAGTAAGAATGGAAGCGATAAAATGAGAGGAAGGATGGAAAGAGGAGGGAGAAACGAAGGAAAGCGTATTAAGGAGAAAAAGAAGGGACGAAGAGGAAGAAAATAACGAGGAAGAATGGACGAGAGAATGAGAACGAGCGCAAGCGAAAATACGGAAAAATGGCTGAGGTTTATAGAGGAAAGGAGAAGAGAAAAAATAAAGGGAGGCGGAGCAGAAGAAAAATAATAACTTGATGGTGTTGAACAGGAAGGAACAGAGGAAATGAGGGAAAATGAGAGACTATGAAAAAGAAAGGAGAAGGAAAGGATAAAAATCGACAAAGGAGGAAAATAAATAGTGTTGATAAAGAAAAATAATAAAGGGTTAAAGAACTTGGGATCATTTAGAGAAGAATACATGGAAGGAAGGAAAGAGGCAAGGAAGGGAAGGAAGGAAGGAAGGAGATACGAAGGGAAGTGTGAAACAAGGAAATGAGAAAGGCAGTTAAGAAAGACGAAAACGTTGACGAAAGAGGAGCTAACAAAAACTAAAGAAGATTGGAAGAAAGGGATCCAGAATTGATGGACGAAAGTAAAATAAAAGAAAAACTGACGAAATCAAAAAATCAAAGAAATCAGTAAAATAAAAAAAGGAGAGAAAGGACAAAAGAAAAGAGGACGAGGAAAAAAAAAACTATGTTGGAAATAAATAAAAAGAGAAAATAAATGATGGAAGTCAAAAGGAAGAGCAAGAATAGAAGATAAAGAACAAGTGACAAAGGAAGTGGAAGAATGAAAGACACGCTGATAAAGAAAGGAGAAAGAGGAGCAAACGGTGAAAAACAGAGGAGGGAAAACCTGATTAATGAATGGGAGAATGAAGAAGAAGAAGAAGAGCGAAGCGAAGGAGTGATGAAAAAGAGGAAGAGAGACGCGAAACAGACACGAGGAGGGAGAGAAAAAGGAAAAATATGACGATGAAGGGGAACGCGAAGAAGATGAAGAGAGAGGAGATGGTGATGAAAGAGGGAGGAAAGGAGAACGTGGGGGAAAGGAGGAGAAGGACAAAGGTGGATGGTAAGAAAGGAGGAAAAGAAAGGAAAGGAGAAGAATGAGGGCAATGAGGAAGGAATAGGAGGAAAAAAAGTAGCATAGAGATGAGAAAAATTATGTTAAAAGAAGAATAAGAAGAAGACGAAGAAGATGAAGAAAGAAAAAGAAGAAGAAAAAGAAGAAGAAATAAAAGAAAACAAAAGAAGAAAAAGAAAATGTAGAAGAAGAAAGAAGGGGAGCAGGAAGAGGGGAAATATAACAGGAAGCGTTGTGGTGGAGACAGGACAAAGAGGAGGAGCGGAAGGAGGGCCACGAGGAAGCGAAGGAGGAGGAGAGAGAAGAGGAAGTATAATAATAAGTTTTGGGCAGTTGTCGCAAGAGGCCTGGAGGGAAAAGTAACAAGAACAATACACGCGACAGCAAGGCAGTGAGATCAGTCTTCCTGCAAATCCTTTTTTGTTGTTATTTTTGTTGGTGGACGAAGGACCAAGCTGTCAAGAAGTTCATCATTTGTTACTGTTACTTCTGTTTTCACTCTTATTTTCATTTCTGTTACTATTTTTTTTAATACTGCTGTTATTACCGTTAGGCCTCGTTGATTTCTCGCGTCCGGCATCGTTTTGTCGGAAGACGGAACCCCGCGAACCTTGCTTGGACTCACAACATGATCGCTTTCAGGTGCAAACAAGAGCCAGTCGTCCCACGTAACTCGAGTCTAAGTTTCCAGCAGAGAAAACACTATCGGGTCCCCAACTTCCTCTTCAATTAACCCGTGCAGACGAAAGACAAAAGACGATCGGAAAAGACACAAAAGAGGATAGAAAACTTACTGAAACCCACGAGAAACTGGTGAAACTGCCGACTGTGTTTCCTTTCGGGTTCAAACTTTTCTCTCCCAATGGAAAATTTATTAATTAAGTATATGGGGAGTTTTCACGAGAGATCTTTTGATGGATTTAAACGCGCAGGAACAAAAGACAAGGGTGATCGAAAAGAGCTAAGAATATTAATTAAGAAAACATAGAAGAGTTCACAAGAGATCTTTTGATGAACTAACAAGCGAGGACGAAACAGAAAAGGCGATCGAAAAGATATAAATTTCAAGGTAGACTCCGTGGTTCGATACTATGCTTATTTTATTCATCAAAGACAGCCTCGATCCTTCATAATAAAAACCATAATAAATAAATAATGCATACACGAAACACCATCACAGACAAACCACTGAAGAAACACGACGTAACATCAACAAAAGAGCATCGTGTCGAGATAGTTTCAGGCCAGAAGGAATATGTGGAGGATTTAACTTCTGACAGCACGCCGCTCCAGTAGCATGAAGGATATCGCGTGCCATAAAACCGTGTTCGCGACGTCTGTGCTCTTCGTGTTTCTCTTGTTTATTGCCAGCGGTTGTTGTCCCTTATACTCTGCCAGCTGCGTCTCCCATAACACTGCTTTGTCTTTATTATACGTATGCTCCACGGGCGTCGTCAGATGTTACACTTACGTTTAATCAAGAAGCGGAGAGAGAAAGAAAAGGAGAGAAGGAGAGAGGAGAGAAAGAGAATAGCAAAAGAGAACATTAAAATTAAAAGCAAGTAACTCAGCAGACAAAAGGAATAAGAACGACGAGAGTGGGAGGAAAATAAGGCCAATTAACTGAAAAGGGAGAAAAAAGAGACAAGTAACTGAAAACAGAGAACCATTTGAGGGAGAGGAAATGAATTCAAGAAAACGAAAGATAATTAAAAGCAAAAATAAAAGAGTTTATCTTCGCTTCCTGTTAGTTTAAAAGGAAAATAAGAGAGAGAGAACAGAGTAATCGAGTAGGAGAATGGGAGGGAGTAGGAAGAGGAAAGGAAGAAAAGGAGAGTGAGTTGGGAAATTTAAAAAAAAGAGCGAGAGAGGAGAAACAGAAAGAGTGGGTGAGTTTAAAAGGAAAATAAGAGGAAGACAGAGTGGGAGAGAAAAAAACAAAATGAGAAAGAGAGAGAATGAGTGATTGGGGTAAAGGGGTGGGAGCAGGAAGTGAGGGAGAGGGAGAAAAAGAGAGAGTTGGGAAATGAAAAGAAAAGAGAGAGGTGGATAGAAAAAGAGAAAGTGAGTGAGAAAGAGAGGAAAAGGGAGAGAAAGGGTGAAAGACAGTGAGTGAGAGTGAGTAAAAGAGTGAAAGAGGGGAGGAAAAGAGAGACGTGTAGGTAGAGAAGGGAAAAGAAAGGGAGAAAAATGTCTACCTCGTGAAGGGTAATAAAGAAAAAGTGACGTGATATTTTTCCTGTCTCCTTCTATTTCAACCTCTTTGTGCGTGTCTGTACCTGTCTGTCTGTACGTATGGTCTATTTCACCCCTCTCATTTACCTTATCTAGTTCCTATGTCTGTCTGCCTGTCTGTCTGTACGTATGGTCTTCTTCACCCCGCTCATTTACCTTATCTAGTTCCCTTGTCTGCCTGTCTGTCTGTCTATCTGTCTGCCCCTTTATCTTCCTGTGTGTCTCTGTAAATTTATCCATCTGCCTCTCTGGTTGTCCACTTTAATCTGTGTCTCTTGTTTCTGTGTTTGGGAATTACTCTCCTCCTGTATCTCTGAATATCCTTGTTTTCTAGTCTGTTCTGATGTTTGTAAGTTCATATCATCTACGTCTTCCTCGGCATCTCTCGTTTTTATATGTTCCTGCTTCTCATTTTTCGTATTGTGTGGTTATAAATAGTTCAGGATGTTAATGGTTGTGTCCTTTCTCGTTATTTTTGTTCTTTGTTTTATCTCTTTTGTCTCTTTTCTCGCTAAATCTTTCTGAATTTATATTTCTCCTCGTCTTTTTTTATATCTATTTTTTCATAGTCTTTCTGTAATTTTATTCTTTTCTATTATTATATTCATACTCTCTCTCTCTCTCTCTCTCTCTCTCTCTCTCTCTCTCTCTCTCTCTCTCTCTCTCTCTCTCTCTCTCTCTCTCTCTCTCTCTCTCTCTCTCTCTCTCAAAAAATGTTATTTCAGTGTGTGTGTGTGTGTGTGTGTGTGTGTGTGTGTGTGTGTGCACGAGTTAAATAGTGTGCGTCTGGGTTCTTTTTTATTAAATATTTTGGGTTTTTGCTTCCGGTGGCGGAGACAAGGGCGGGGCGGGGTGGGGCGGGGCGGGGCTCTCCAGTATCGACCAGACTTGGGGCGGGGCAGCTGGCTCTCTCTCTCTCTCTCTCTCTCTCTCTCTCTCTCTCTCTCTCTCTCTCTCTCTCTCTCTCTCTCTCTCTCTCTCTCTCTCTCTCTCTCTCTCTCTCTCTCTCTCTCTCTCTCTCTCTCTCTCTCTCTCTCTCTCTCTCTCTCTCTCTCTCTCTCTCTCTCTCTCTCTCTCTCTCTCTCTCATTAATTCATTCTTGATTTACTAAATACTTTCCTTTACTTATCTTTTTTCCTTTTTGGAGAGAGAGAGAGAGATTTCAATTAAGGAATCATTGTGTTCGATATCATTTCTGGGCCCAAGGTGTGTTGGAAGTCAGGTAGGACCATCGTGCTCACCTGTGCGTCTGCCTCTCCTAATTGGCTACGTTATTCACAGACCGATACCACCACCACCACCACCACCACCGCTACCACAACAACCATCACAATCAACACCACCACCACCACCGCTACCACAACAACCATCACAATCAACACCACCACCACCACCGCTACCACAACAACCATCACAATCAACACCACCACCACCTCCACCACCACATTCAATACTGCTATCACTTCTACATCACACTCTTCTATCACCACTTTTCCTATAATTACCACAATCACCACCACCACCACCATCACCACTACCAGTATCGCCATCACCATTATCCTTATCATGAGTATAAACTAAGTGTGAAGTCTTTAAATCGATTTCAATTAATGTCTGTTTTTATCTCTAGTGTTAAATATCCTCTAATGAATTTGTAATAAGTTCTTGCCGTCCATGGTCGTAGATGTTACTGTGCACTTTTAAACCTCTAATTAACCAGTCAATCAATCAGTCAATCAATCAGTCAGTCAGTCAGTCAGCCCAGTAAGTACCACCACCGCTCACCACCGCAACCACTGCTGTCACCGAAGCACACAGATTTATCACCTGTGTAGTCTTTTCGTTCCATATTTATGCTCGCAATTGCTCCTGTCTATTCAAGAACGTTATCTTTTATCTACTCGCAGCGATAAAGTACAAGCCTTTATATATAGAAGCAACGATAAGCTGGTGGTTTCGGCAGATAAGGTGCCTTGTTACCAGATAAGGACGGCCCGGCGTATCGGAAACACATGCCAATAAGGACAAATGACGATCGCCTCGCACCCGGCCACCCAGTCATCCAGACATTCAGTAGTCCGTGTCGATTCGAATGCTCTTGTGTTCGACTCACGACGACTATTGGAATTGTTCATTATATATATTCTTTACTGCTAATGCTATTTTATTGTTATCGTTTTCATTTATTTTTTGTCGTAGTTATTATTAATATATTATCACTTATTATTGTTATTAATATTATATTTTATTATTATTATTATTATTATTATTATTATTATTATTATTATTATTATTATTATTATTATAATCATCATCACTGATGTCCATGCTTATGAAGTAAATTCATTCTTAAAATTCATTATAATTTTCTTTCATATTCTGTTCTTACTATTGAAAGTACCCAAATAAAAGTAGTAATGCTGATAGTAGTAGTAGCAGTAGTAGTAGTAGTAGTGGTACTAGTAGTAGTAGTAGTAGTAGTAGTAGTAGTAGTAGTAGTTGTTGTTGTTGTTGTTGTTGTTGTTGTTGTTGTTGTTCATGTTGTTGGTTGTCAGTTGTCATGGTGTAGTGGTTATAATAACAGCGGTAGCAGAAAAATCAGTAGTAGTAGCAGTAGCTCTAGTAGCCACAGCAACAGCAGCAGCAGCAGCAGCAGCAGCAGTAGTAGTAGTAGTAGTAGTAGTAGTAGTAGTAGTAGTAGTAGTATGAGGAGGATTAGGAGGAGGAGGAGAAGGAGGAAGAGGAAGGGGGAGACGGGGTGTGTGAAAACTCTACGGTCAAATTATTTCACGTTTAACTTACGTCCCGCCTGTTCTTCCTTATATCTGGTCTCCGCAAGTGCTGCCATTACGACCCATTAAGGCTGGCGGTGATAACAACGGTGGCGAAAGGCAACGAGAATAGATGGCTGCAGAAGGGGGACAAGTATAAAGGAGTAGGATTGGAAGAGGAGGGAGGAGGAGGAGGAGGAGGAGACGGAATGTGGAGTGAAAGGGGTTCGAAACTCTATAGCTATTAGTCTTCCCGCGTTTCCTCCTGCTAATGAGAGTTATCTTGATGTTAGTTAGTCGTTGTGGCTCATGTTACTCTCGTTAGTATAAGTAGCTGTGTGTGTGTATGTGTCTGTCTGTGTGTGTGTGTGTGTGTGTGTGTGTGTGTGTGTGTGTGTGTGTGTGTGTGTGTGTGTGAGTGTGTTTATGTGTGTGTGTGTGTGTGTGTCTGTGTGTGTGTGTGTGTGTGTGTGTGTGTGTGTGTGTGTTTGTGTTTGAATTCGCTTCATTGGCCGACATTAGGTTTCGAAGGTTGTAAAATGTTTAGTTTTTAGGAAGTGAGTCGTCTTTCGTGTGAAGTAATGTAAGTTAAAGGGGATCACTGAGTGCTAATGCAGTGGAGGAAAACTTTCGGTAGGTAGGAGCTGTATTTAGAACGTAACGGGGGAGGGGGTTGCTGAGTAGTTGATACTTGTTCCTTAGGATCGCCATATGTATTAGTTACAACTCGAAAATGGCACGCTTGGTACTCACTCAGTCTCGTTGTTCTCAAAGACGAGTTCTCCCTCGGCCTCTTCGTAGTCCTTGCCCGCCTTGGCTGTCCCGTCCTCGGTCTTGTAGGGCACCACCACACGCCCGCGCGCCCCGGACCAACGCACCACCTTCAGCTCGTAGGTTCCGATGCTCTCCACGATTTCCACGTCCTTCTCACCCACGTTGAAGATGCCGCCGTGATCGTCGTCGAGAATCATGATCGTGGCCACATAGGGCGCCGCCAGCTCCATCTTGACAGGCTTGTTGGGGTGACCCGCGGCGCCGTTGACAGCATGGGTAACCGCCGTGCCGTCAGGAGACCCGAGACGCATGTTGGACAGCCTCACGTAGAAGTGTTCGTCTTCCTCAAAAACTTCGTCGTCAATAACCTCAAGAGTGAAGGTCTTCTGCGTCTCTCCGGGCAGGAACACAAGCGTGCCTTCGGCGGCGATGTAGTCACCGCCGGCGTTGGCAGTGCCGTCCTCAGTCTTGTAATCGACAATAACGGTGGTGTTGAGGTCGCCGCCCTCACGCACGACCGTCACCTCGAATGTGCCCACGTTCTCCATGACCGTGTAGTGGCCGGGGTCGAACATGATCCTAATGGTCTCATCGTCCTTCTTATCTTCCTCTTCTTCCTTCTCTTCGGTCTTCACTTCCTCTCGTGCCTTCTTCATGATGTTGCCTCCGCCAGTCAATTTACGTGTTGCCTGGATGCGGTAAAGGCCGAGACTTGGGGCCTGTTGATGATCTCCTCGCGAGCCATGGATGCCAGGGTGTCCATGTTGATGTGGGGGTGTTTGAGGCGCAGCTCGCGGATCACAGTCATGTACTCTTTCCGGTGCTCTTCAAACTCCTTGACGGTCTCATCCACGTTGTCGTCATACAGTGGTCCTCCCTCATCCTTCTTGCCGAGCTCAACGTCAGCACCACCCTCAGTCTCGATGATCACGCCGCGCTTGTTGATGCGATACTCCTTTGTAAGGTACTTGTAGAAGAGCAGACGACGATCGGCAATGTAAGCCAGAACCACAGTGATGGGGAAGAAAAGGAAGGTTAGGAAGGCCTCCCAGAACTCTACCACACCGTAGGAAATCTCGGCCAAGATGAAGTACAGCCAGATGTAAGCAAATACAGAGAAGAAGGCTGTGACGAAGAACACACGCAGATGTTTGATGTAGCGAACCTCACCGTCAGGGATCACATACACGCACAGACCGATGATGACAAACAGATTGAAGGCGGCCGAGCCCACGATTGTGCCGGGCCCGAGGTCACCAGCCTCAAAGTTACGTGCGAACATTTCAACCACCGAGAGGAGGATTTCGGGGGCCGAGGAGCCGAGGGCCATGAGCGTAAGGTTAGCTACCGTCTCGTTCCATACCTGCACCACAATGATCTGAGTCTCACCGTTGGGCTTCTTGACTGTCACCTCCTTCTCCTGCGAGGTGATCATTTCGATGGAACCCATGAAGCGGTCAGCGATAATGGAGACGCCGATGAAGAGCCAAACCATGGCCACGAAGTAGACGATGGCGCGAGCCACGCGGTCACCTGTGGTCAGGTTATCCTGAGGTGACCACAACGGCACAATTAGACCGTCGAGACATGTTCCGAAGCGCGCAGTTTCGTTTTCTTCAGCAGAGACGGGAGAGCAGAAGGTAAGCACTAACACACTCAAAGCTAAAAAGCGCATCCCCCAATGGGTAGACCCGCTGGCCCCCGGTCCAGCCATGGCGCCTCACCACACTCGCACTGACAACCGAAGAGGAGAAAAGAAATGACTTTAGGATCAGAGTCTGGCTCTCGACATGACGTCTGCCACTGTCACACTCAGTCACGGGCCGGGAGTCGCACGTCTCCCTCCGCACACAGCACGCCACCAATTGGAGGAGGGGGCGCGCCAGCCCGCCACCGCACGGGGCGCAGGCGCGGGAGGGGAGCGAACGAGAGAGAGGAGAGTTGAGAGTGCCAGCGGCCACCAGGCGCCCCACTTACCCTCG
>NW_026111570.1:385000-405000 GCF_024679095.1 Eriocheir sinensis | reverse complement strand
AGGAGGAGGAGGAGGAGGAGGAGGAGAAGCAGGTGATGGTGATAGTGGTGGTGGTAGTGGTGGTTGGGGTGACGGTGTGCTATTGGAAAGGAAAGAGGTCGGAAGAGGGAAGTGAGGAAGAAAATAGAAGAGAAGGCAGAATCAAAGCTGAAATGGAAGGAAGACAAGAGCAAGGAAGATGAAAGGCAAAACAAGGAATAAGTAATGTGAAGAGGAAAAGAAGATAGAAAAGGACAGCAAAGAGACGAGATGAATGGAACTGGAGGACAAGTGAATTAGAAGGAAAAAAAAGAGGGAGAGAAAGGAATTTACGAAAGGGAAGAAGGAAGGAATAAAGGAGAATAGAGGGATTATAAATAGGAACGAAAGTTTAAATGATTGAGAAAAGAAGAAGAGAGAAATCAGGTTAAAATATAAAGAAAGAAAGTTGGAAGATTGTGTAGAGAAGAATAGAATAATATTTGGGAAAAGGAAAAAGAAAAGAGGAAGAGAAGAAAGATCAGGTGGTTCGGGAGAATTCGAAAGACTCGGGTGTTGCAGAAAGTAAATCACCACTTACTTTGTTTCCCTGTTTTGCCCATTTTTCTTTGTTATATTTTTTTTTTCTTCTGTAATTAGTTTTAAGATAAGGTGACGATTCATGTCTCTTCTCACTCTTCTTTTTATTTTCGCTTTTCTCGTTCCGTCTTTATTATATTTTTTTTATTATTATTATCCATACACTCTTATTTCCCTATCGCTTCCGTGGTGCAGTGGTCGGCGTACCTAGCTATGAATCCGCGGGCCCGGGTTCGAATATATAAATGTGGTACCCCGGATGTCACAGTGGCCTCGTGTCCCTGGTTAATGGGTTCTTTCCACCACAGTCTCAATTGCCAAGGCGACGGAGATGAGCACCGAGGCCACGCGCAGCTATAGCGTATGCCCCCATCTCTATCTTTAAATATATCGCTGTACCTCATCAGTTTCTTCTTTCACTCCCTCTTTGGTTTCTTTTTGTTTCTCTACATTTTCTCTTCTTTTGCATTTTTTAACACATTTCCTTTTTATTATTTTTATCATCATTATCTCCATCCTTCCCTCTTTTCTCTCCTTCGTTCGTTTTGCTTCTCATTCCGTTCTACGTTTTGTTCTTCCTTCCTTTCTTGTGTTCCTCGCCTGTTCCCTTCATTAATTAATTCATTGTGTTCCTCAGCGTTCATTCACCTCAGGCATCCCTTTTGCACTTCATTTAATATCCTGCATTCTTCGTTCCCTTCATCCTGCCTTCCTTTATTCTTTCCTGGCTTTCGCTAATTTAACCCCCAGGTCTTTCTGCATATTTACCCTTTTTCTCTTTCTTCATTTCTTACCGTATTTTTTTATCCCTCTTTAGTCAATATTCCATTCTTTCCATTCTTTTTCCCATTACTTTATTCCTGTTCTGTTTCTTCTTTAATATCTATCCTAAGTTTTCTTTTTCCCCATCATTCTTTCACTTTATTCCTGTTCTCTGTTTCTCCTTTATTATCTGTCCTGTTCTTTTCTATCCTTACCTCCACCTCTCCTCGCTCCTCAAGTCTCCTCCATCCTCTCTCCTTCCTATCCTCCCTCCCTCCCTCCCTCCTTCCTGCTCTCCATCAATCCATGACATTCATTTCCCACCTTTCCTCCACTTCTTTTCCTTTCCATTCTCCTTCTCCTCCCATTTCTCTTTCATTTACTCCCTTCCTCTTTTTCTTTCTCAGCCACACCCTCTCGTTTTCCTGCTTTCTATCAATAAGTGACATTCATTTCCCACCTTCCCTCCACTTCTATCCTTTCCTTTCATCCTTCTCTTCCCATTTTTCCCTCTTTGCTCCTTTCCTCTTTCCCTTTCTCATCCACGCCCTCTCGTTTTCCTGCTTTCTATCAATCCATGACATTCATTTCCCACCTTTCCTCCACCTCTCTCCCTCTCCCTTCTTCTTCTATTCCCATTTTCCTTTCTTTTACTCCCTTCCTCTTTCCCTTTCTCATCCACGCCCTCTCGTTTTCCTGCTTTCTATCAATCCATGACATTCATTTCCCACCTTTCCTCCACCTCTCTCCCTCTCCCTTCTTCTTCTATTCCCATTTTCCCTTCTTTTACTCCCTTCCTCTTTCCCTTTCTCAAGCCTCGCCCTCTCACTTTCCTTCTCCAGGTAAAAATCACCTTCCCATTCGGAGACACCCCGTCGATCACTTGCTCCCTCGGACGAATGGAATCTTTTTTGCCCTTTTTTCTCTTTTATTGCGTCCTCTTTCCAGACACTCTACGTTCTTATGTTATCGCCTACCTTGGTGTTTCAGAGGATTTATTACGCCATACTGTGAGAAAAAGATGTGTTGTCAATCTTCTATACATTTATCAGTCATTTAAGAGACTCTGAAGTCCTTATGCTCTTGTGATATCTCTTGCGTTTGTGTTATGAGAGTTTTTAAGCCATATTGTGAGAAAGAGATGTATTTTCACTCCTCTGTACAGAACATTTTCCCTTGAACAATCTCATGACAATATTCTGACGACATGCAACAAGGCCCATAGGTAATCCCCTGAATGCTCTCTAAACCATGCCCTGACAATCACCTGATGAACCACTTGACAAGCTCCCCTGATAATTCCCTGACAACTCTCTCTACAATCCCTTGAAAATCCCCTAACGACCCACCCCAAGACACCCCCTGACAATCCCCTAACTACTCCCTAAACTTCAGAGTCGTAGGCAATTGTCAAGGGAGTCTAATGCACCCTTGACAATCCCTGACCACCACCCCAAAACCACTCCCTGACAATCCCCTAACTACTCCCTAAACTTCAGAGTCGTAGGCAATTGTCAAGGGAGTCTAATGCACCCTTGACAATCCCCTGACGACCCACGGAACATGGCCGCCACGACAATTCTCCGTCAACTATCTGAACAATGCCCATACTATCCCCTGACCCACGCAACAAAGCTCCCTGACAATGTCCTGCCAACCTGACACCCTACTACCACTACTACTGTTATTACTGCTGCTGCTACTACTACTACAGCTGCTTTTATATTGACGAAATGAATCAGTTTCTACTCTCATAATATTGTACTTTGCTCGATGTGGAACTGCGTACACTATTTCCAATGTTAGTATATTGTGTATTGTATTTATTTTCGTTTCTTTTATTGTTAACATTCCGCGGTACAGGATTATTTATCTTTACATCATTGTTCATTATGTCAATATTAGGGTTTCGTCCAAAGTATTGCCATTTTACTGGTTTATATTTTCCTAATACGTAGAGGCTTTATGCCCTTCCATAAAATTACAAGTTTTCTTTTATCCTTCCACACATTCATAATATTACAGTTTTGAAGTATAGATTTTATTTTTCGCGTACATGTCTTATATATTATTACGCTTTGATGAATATAACACCACGCTTTATGGCTGCGTACACTTTTGCAACATTAATGATTCAAAGTATTTAATTGTTCCAGGTACGCATCTGTATGCTACGTATCAATAAATATTACAATTATTTATATGTTTGTAGTGTGTGTGTGTGTGTGTGTGTGTGTGTGTGTGTGTGTGTATAGAGAAACTAACACAAGCAAATTTCCATGTCTATGGTCGGGGTGAGCGGGTAGAAGCAACGCGGGAACCCTTAGGAGAGAAGAAGGAACGCCACCTCAGCATAGTCATTGTGTAATCCTTGTCACGGCATTCACTTCCAAACTCTAAGTATCGAAGAAGACGAAAAGCAAACTTCAGGCTGTTTTGTTTTTCTTAGATAGTTGTCATCATAAATACCACCGGCCATTATTAGTCCGCCGCAGCACTTTTCACAGCGTTCTCCACCTCTCGTTGTCTGATGTCAGTATTCTCGCCCTGCTCCGGCAAATGTACTTAGCTATCTTAGTCTGGACGCAGATTGAGGTGCAAATACATGGCAAGAGCAGGACAGACGCAGGGCAGATGTAGAACAGACGCAAGGGAGATACAGGGTAGACGCAGCACAGATGCAGGGCAGATGTAGAACAGACGTAAGGGAAATACAGGGTAGACGCAGCACAGACGCAGGGAAGATGTACAACAGACGCAAGGGAGATACAGAGTAGACGCAGCACAGACGCAGGGCAGATGTAGAACCGATGAAAGGGAGGTACAGGGTAGACGCAGCACAGACGCATTGTGGAGTTTCTTCCACGTTGTAAAAGAGAACAAAGGCTGGGGCGTGTGCTGTGACTGACGTTACGGTTAGATTAGTAAAGGATTCTAGAAGGGAATAGAGGTTAAGTCACGGCGTGGGTTATGGTTTCGGCAAAGCTACCACTGAGAAAATCCAGCTTTTACTATTATTTATTGACAGTGTACCGTTGAGATGTTGAAGGTCTGAGAAGAAAGCGAAGAGAATGCAATGGTGGTGGTTGGTTGTTTAGAGCGGCGTTACCAATGAAAAGAATCTACTATTTCTATTATATATTTACAATGAAGGTGGTGGAGAGTTAGTAAAGGAAGTTGTAGGGTTGTTGCTACTAAAGGAAGGGGTGAAGGCGACACGGACCATTGAAAAAGATTACCAGCAACTACTTTTTGTTTGCATCTTAGCGTCGCCTCGTTACCGTAAGTGGAACAGTACTAATTGGCGTCCCTAGGGAGTGGCGGTCACGAGGGGAGCGGCGGCAAGCCATTATGGGTTAGGAGGGACGACGGAACCCATAGAACGTCTGAGGGTCTTGTCTTGTCTTGTCTGTGTATGTGTCTGTTTGTGTGTGTATATTTGTCCGACTGTCGGCGTCTGTATCGAAGGCCGCGTGTTATGTTTGCCTCATCATTTTTTTTGTCTTGATATCTTGTGTTAATCTGTATATTTCTGAGGCGTCTTTGATTAGCAGACTGACTGTCATGTCCTCCCTTTTTCAATCGTCATGTCTGTTTGTTTGTCTTTCTATTTCTGTTTGTCTTATTTCAAGTCAGACTAGTGTTTTGGACCACTACTTTGACTGTGTAATCCAATACGGCCTGTTGCATGGTCGGACTGTCGGCGACTAAACTAAAAAAGAAGGGTGACTAGACATCCAGCAGGACGAAATATAAGACCTGTCAAAGGGCGGATGAGCTTGCTACCCAACGGTCATCTAGTTCTAGAGTGTGGATTCGAACTCACAGCCTTAGCCGTGCACCAGGTCTCCCTTCCCGGGTGCGTGACAAACCAGGTCCTTCGCTCTGTTTCTTGATATTTTTGCTTCACCGCAATCCCTCGCCCTCTTTCTTCTCTCCCCTCGCTTTCACTTTCATTTTCTTTCTCGGCGTCTCAGGTGTTTGGGGGCTGCTGAACAGGCAGCGCATAGTGTCCGCACTCCTCCCTCTCTATCTGTTTCGTCTCTTAAAATAATAATAATAATAATAATAATAATAATAATAATAATAATAATAATAATAATAATAATAATAATAATAATAATAATAATAATAATAATAATAATAATAATAATAATAATAATAATTGTCTTTCTGTAGCAAACCGTCGTCCGTCTGTCTAAAAAATGACTTTTTTTTTCTTTCGTGCCTGTGTCTACTATTAATTTACTAGTAATTTAAACGGAAGTAGACCAGGGCAAAGACAAACATGTATGAGTATCCATTATATTCTGCCCTTAAAACGAGCAAAGCAGGAGGAAACCAAACGAGACAGAAGGAAGCCGGTGTAGGGTTCTAGAGGCGTCGATGTATCTCTAAGGAAGTTCATAAGGGAAGCCGGAAAAGGGGGTGAAAGGCATACCACAGTTACAGAGCTTACCTTTGAAGTGGTTGAAGTAGTGGATCTTCAGGTTGGTAACTGTAATATTTTTCAGAGGTAGTGTAATGCCGGGGAGGCGGGGGCCGTGTGGTCAGGGTGCGTACGTGAAGATGCGGAGGACGGTGGGCAAATAATGTGTTCCGCTCTGGTGTTCTGTTTGTTATATAGTTTCGCTTCTTGTATCGTACTACTTGATGTATAGTTCTGTTATAGTTTGTTGTTCAGTTCGGAGTTTGAGATGGAGACTAGACAGACATAAATATCAACAGGAAAGGCGGGATGAAAAAATAACTGGTTGTCAGGAGCTCTCAAGGAAAAGGTGGAATAATGATAGTTCACCGAGCAGTTATTTTACCCATAATTATAATACATGACGCGTCTTCTGCCGTGAGTGGTACCCAGAGCGTGGAGGGGCGAACTGCAGGAATGGTCATATTCTGTAAATTAGGACCGTGAACTTCTTATAAACGTTGTAATTTGTGCGATGTGTGTGGGGGGGAGGGGGGAGAGGGGGTTAATCATGTCCCAGCTGCAAGGGATGAAAAGTACGAGCTGTTTCGGTTTCCAGTGAATAAGATAAACCACATTCAGGGTTATCACCTTTAGCGAAGACGACAATGTAGGTAAAACAAGTGCGGGGTGAACTTTCCTTATTACTTCATCTTATTCTTGAAAGCTACCGTATAAAGAGTGACCCAGTTTCGGTTTCCAGTGAATAAAATAAACCACATTCAGGGTCATCACCTTTAGCGAAGACGACGATGCAGGTAAAACAAGTGCGGGGTGAACTTTCCTTATTACTTCATCTTATTCTTGAGAGCTACCGTGTAAAGACTGACCCAGACCTCTCAAAGTCTCCTCGTATTCTTGTGCGTTATTGCGGATATTTAGGGATCAATGTTGATATAGTTTACTAGCAAAAAAGGGAGAAACAAGAGACTGAGCTTGCATAAAGACCTGTTAAAAGTTGAGGAGGAGCTACTGGTGGTGGTGGTGGTGGTGGAAGAGGGGTAAGGGTTTCGGTATTGCATAACTTAACGGAGGATCATGGAAAGTGTTGGAGTGGAATATTGGTGTATTGACAAAATTGGAACGCTGAGTGGGAGGATACGATTAAGGGATGGTGTGGGAGGAAGGAAGGGAGGAGGAGGAGGAGGAGGGAGGGGAAAGGACGTGTGAGAAAAAAGAGAGAGAGAGGTTAAGGTATTGTCGGGTGCATACGTTATTGCTACGCGTGGCCGCGGTGCACATCTCCTTCACTTTGGCCTTTTGAACCCGTGTTAGGATGAACCCATTGCCCCGAGACACAGGCCAGCGTCCCAGAATTTCCACTGTTTAGCTTACCCATCACGTAGGGAGAATGAAAAGGCCGGAACTCGAACCCAGACACCCGGATTCGTAGCTAGGCACGCTAACCACTGTTCCACGGAGCTAAAGGGGGCAGGGTAAAAAATGCTAAAATTGGAGAAGAAATGTGGAGGAAGGCGCAGAAGAAGGACTGAAAGAGGGAAAAAAAGGGAGAGGAGAAGGTTGAGTAGAGAAAGGAAAAGAAAAAGTTGGATAAGTGGGATGAAGACGAGGAAGAGCAGAAGTAGGAGGAACAGGAGAAGATGGTGAGCATGCCGATGATAGACAAGGAGGAAGAGAAGGATGAGGAGGAGATAGTGGAAACAGAGAAGACAGGAAAAAGGAGAAGAAAGAGGAAGAATATAAAAGGACGTGAGAGAAAAGAAAAGGAGAAGAATTAGAAAGAGAAAAAGAAATTCGACTCGGAGAAAAGGTACACATGGAAATGAAATGATGCGCACTGAGAAGGAGGAAGAGGAAGAAGAGGAAGAAAAGAAGGAAGAAGAGGAGGAGGAAGAGGAAGAAGAGGAAGAAAAGAAGGAAGAAGAGGAGGAGGAAGAGGAAGAAGAGGAAGAAAAGAAGGAAGAAGAGGAGGAGGAAGAGGAAGAAGAGGAAGAAAAGAAGGAAGAAGAGGAGGAAGAAGAGGAGGAGAAAGCCCAACGCACAAGAACTCAAATCCTGACCTCGACCACAACATTCTCACGCCATAGCACCTCGCGTGGCGGTTTAAAATTATCTCTCTCTCTCTCTCTCTCTCTCTCTCTCTCTCTCTCTCTCTCTCTCTCTCTCTCTCTCTCTCTCTCTCTCTCTCTCTCTCTCTCTCTCTCTCTCTCTCTCTCTCTCTCTCTCTCTCTCTCTCTCAAAATACAACTTTCACTGCCTGGCTTTTGTGCTGTCTCATTGCCGGATCCAGAAGTTACATAGTTAATCTTCTTGCTCTCTTGTTTATTGTTGTGAAATAAATTATTGTTTTTATATATATAGCTTTTGATATCAGTAAAATAGCATATCATCCTTTTGATTACGTTAAAGCGTGAACGAAATCTATTTGAAGTAAAACTCGCCGTGAAATTGAAATCAGGCCTCGGAAAGCACGATTTTAGCTCAACTTATTTTTTACAGCAGTAACTTCACAATTATTCCCCGCTCATGGCACTAAATTGATGCGTAAATGGAGTCTCATAGAAATAACCTCCCCCCTTCCCCCCCTCCCCCCTCCCAGCCAGCGCGCGGCACCTCACTCAGACAAAAAGGTCGACTGTCTCTGAAGAACCAGTAAATTTTTCCCTCCCAAGATAAAGTGAACTCGCGCCCTCGCCCGCTACGCCGCGACAACACGTCCGTAAGTCAGAGACGCGACTCGAAATGAAGGACGCCGAAACGAGGCCAGCCAGACACGTGAAGAGAGAGAGAGAGAGAGAGAGAGAGAGAGAGAGAGAGAGAGAGAGAGACTATAAAAAAAGATCAGATAGACAGGTACACAGACAGACAGACAGAAAGAGAGAAAGGCAAGTAAACAGAGACAAACATACACAATAGACATTTACACAAACAAACTGAAAGGCATCCGAACACACACACACACACACACACACACACACACACACACACACACACACACACACACACACACACACACACACACACAGAATAAGAGAGACCGAGAGTAGCGTCCAAACAAACATCAAAATAAGACAACACTCGTAAATAAGACAAGAATAAGTTGGTAAAATTTTAAAGAAGTTAGTCACGGGGAAAAAAAAATATCATATCGACTACTATTGCCAAATCTCTGTGAACATCGGTGGGCAGAGAAGCCAAATGTTGGACGGGGAAAATAATGATGGCTATGAGAAGGGGAAAAGGGAAAGGCGAGGTTGTTGCTTTGTTTAGAAGGATTGGAACGAGCTCTCCCCGTCTCGTCTGAATGCCATCCAGTTTTAACGCCAGCGGATACTTCTCAATTTTTGGCCATCCTGCTCGTCGCCAACCTCTTGCTTCCCGTGGGGCTTCACTATAGAGGGAACGTAAGAAGAAGGCTGCGAGGACGGTGAACGAAGGTACGCAGATGTATGACGAGACTGCGCAGACAAAAGGCAAAGTTACAGCGACCGAGAATCAATTTACGAGGATATAGGGAAGAAGAACGGGGTTGCAAAGACGAGAAAAGGAAACCGTAAAGACGAAGAATAAAGACGGGAAGAAGATGAAAAGGAATAAGAGCAAATCAGAAGAAAAAAAAAGAAGAAGAAGAAGAAGAAGAAGAAGAAGAAGGAAAATAATAATAACGTAGCTTAAGGAAAGAAACTCAAACACTGCCAAACCAAGCCGAGGAGCGAAGAGTCACGTCGAGGATCAGGAATGTCGCAGTGCCCCCTCCCAAGAACGTCCCCTGCAGTTTGTCTTCATTGCCTTACGCTCCCCATTAGTATCTCGTCGATCTTGTGCTTCCTCCGATTTTATCCCCGCCCTAACTAACGCCTCTATTTCCATCCGCCTCGCCCTAGATCCCCCCTGCAAGACTATGAGTGAAGGGGAGGTTATAGGAATCGAGGGAAGGGGTGGAGGATGAGGAGGAAGATGTATTTAGAGACGTGAAAAAGGAGAGTTTGAAATATGAAAGAGTGAAGTCATGTGCCTCGTCTTAGACTCGCATTAATGAAAGACTAGAATGAGAGGGAGGTTATGAGGAGTAAGAAAAGGAGGAGAAACAGGGAGAAAAGGAAGAAGCAAAAATTTAGTGAGGTCTTAGAAGGAAAGGTAAAAAGGAACTGATGGCGAGGAGAAAAAGGAGAAAAGAAAGTAAGGGAAAAGGAGAAAAAAGAAAAGATGAAAGTAAAAAAATAGAGAGAGAGGAAGAAAGCAAGGAAAAATAACAGGCATATAATGAGAAAGTGAGCGGGAGAAAAAATACAAAGTAAAATACAAAAACAAATAACGGATAGAAAGCTGAAGAAAAAATGCAGTAAAGGAAACAGAGAAAGGAAGGAAGGTGGTTAGGATACGAGGATAACGAGGAGGTTAAAGAGGAGGAGGAAGAGGGAGGAGAAAGGTAGAGTATGTCGAAGAACAACCAAGTCAGCACAAGATTACTTGACTTGAAACAAAGAAATTTGACCAGCAAGACGACATGAACCACACTCACGTGAAGGAGCTCGACGACAGCACGAACATGGGGGTATCCTCAGTTCCAACGCAGCATGTACGGCCACACTGCACGCGATTTGCTGGGAGGGTAGCGGGTAGCGGGATGCCTAGCGGGTAGAGGCAAGCGATGCCGTGTCCACATCGGAAGAGGGAAAATCGTGCGGGAAGTCAGTCATTGTTTAGGTGCTGGTCACGCCCACTCGGTGCAATGTCATTCTCAAAATTCTCAAGAAAATTGCTTTTAAGTGAGAATGTGTCTCTGAAACTAGATGACCTGGATGTCAACAGATCTTGCTGGATTCACGACTTGAACAAGCAGCGAGAAAGACTTGCTGAATTCAGTTATGTGTATTGTCAAGCTCGCACATACGACGATAAGTTTTTTGAGTATCTACGGATGACTCCTGGAACATTCGACTGTTTGCTGAATTAACTGGAAGTGCGGCTGACCAAAATTATGACCAACTTCAAAAAATCACTTAGTGCCGAGCAGTGACTGGTCATAACACTGAGGTAAGGAAATGTTTAAAGTAAATCAGAACCACGTATACATAGCGTACTGTTCGTCAAATATATTAAAGAAAGTAAACAAACCTGTTAGTGCAATGTAACAGTACTGCTGAATAACACCTCAAGGATAAGTAACAAAAAGAAAAATAGCACTAATTATTTCTTCACTACTTATGTCTGAACTGGTGTAAGTGCAGATCGCCTGGCGTCCCACAAGCCACTGAGCGATTTTAACTTAACCGACATGTGGGTTCACGTAGCTGGGAGGGTAGCGGGTAAACTTGGAGGGAACCCGCTACCCGCGTCCGGTATGACCACTCGTATTAGATAGCATGTGTTTGTTCTTGCCTCTGACCCGCTAGGCATCCCTCTACCCTCTACCCTCCCAGCAAATCGCGTGCAGTGTGATTAAAGAGAGGAGATTGGGGGAGAGTGACCTTGGAGATGTGTAAGCCTGACATACGAGAACGAAGAGAAGGGACAACGAGGAAAGGAGAAAGAGGAAGGAGAGAGGAAGAGGAAAGGGAGGAAGAGCAGCAGAGGAAACAAAGGAAGAGAGGAAAGGAAGGAAGAGAGGGAAAGAAGCAATAAGAGGGAATTAGGAGAGTGATGAAAGAAAGAAGGTTCGTGACAAGAGAGAGAAAGAAAGAGAGAGAGCGAGAGAGAGAGCGAGAGAGACAGATAAACAGACAGACAGACAGACACAGACAGAGAGAGAGAGAGAGAAGCGTCTGGGAGAGATGAAGGGAGAAGGGAGTAGAGAAGAGGAAAGAGGAAGATGGGGAGAAAGGAGGGAAGAATGAGAGGAGGAAGGAAAGGAGGAACACAGATGACCAGTTGAAAAAGGAGCAAGAACACGAGAACAGAACACCAGGAACAGGAAGAGGAGGAGGAGAAGGAATATGATGATGGTGGTGGAAGAGAAGATATAAGAAAAGGGAAATATTACCAATGTATGAATATTTGCATGTATGTTTGTATGTATGTTTATGTAGTAATAGCGCTGTAGCAATGTTCAGATCGCTTTATGCATTTACGTATGTGCGTGTATGTGGTTATGTGCGTGTGTGTAGTTTTTATTGATGTATGTGTATGCATGTGTAAATCTGGTAATGTAGTACAGATTATACAAAAAGAACACTACTCCCATGAATGCCTCCAATAAATATCTAGGTTAGGGTGCACTACATTTAATTTCCGCATTTTATTTCCCAGCGTCTGTAATCCATTTTCATGAGTTTATTTATTTTGTTCTTTCCTTCAATTCTTATTATACTTTTCTCTTTTTTTTTTCGTTCTCCCTTTTATTATTTCGTTCTCTTTTAATCTACTTTACCTACGTACTCTTTTTTCAACTTTCCCAATTTTCTTTTCAATCTTATTTATATTTTGCTTATTTGTTTTCTGTCCTACCTTTATTTAATTCGTTCTCTCTTCCTCTACTTTACCTACGTCCTCTTTTTCAACTTTCCCCATTTTCTTTTTCAATCTCGCATTTCATAACTTCCTCCTCTTTACTTCTCGTCTTTCCGCCAAACGACACACACACACACACACACACAGAGAAAGGATCAACAACACCGGGCCGCCCTGACACTCTTCCCGTCGTAACTCGTGTTTATACAGCATCCCTCCTCGCCGTCTGCTCGTGGTTGTGGGGAGTGATTCATCGTGCTGTAAGTGTGCTCAATCATCCTTGCATAGCGTTTACATGTGTGTGTGTGAGGAGGGTGGGGTGGGGGCAGGGGGTATGTGGCCGGCTGGAGGGGTGAGTGAGTGTGGTATATGTGAAATGACTGGTATTTTCTGGTTGCTGTTAAAAACGTGTCGAGTTACCAAGGATAGGTCATGTATAAATAGCAGATGGAGGGAAGCCAGCCAGCATCCTCACTCTTTTCTCTCTCTCTCTCTCTCTCTCTCTCTCTCTCTCTCTCTCTCTCTCTCTCTCTCTCTCTCTCTCTCTCTCTCTCTCTCTCTCTCTCTCTCTCTCTCTCTCTCTCTCTCTCTCTCTCTCTCTCTCTCTCTCTTGTCACGTGCCTTCTTTTTCTTTCCTCATTCTCCTAAATCCCTCTTATTGCTTCTTTCCCTCTCTTCCTTCCTTTGCTCTCTTCCTTTGCTTCCCTTCCTCCCTTTCCCCTTCCTCTCTCCGTCCTCTTTCTCCTTTCCTCTTTCTCCCTTCTCTTTGTTCTCGTATATCAGTCCCTTCCTCCTCTGCCTTGTTTCCTTTCTTTCTTCCTTACTTCCTTCCTTACTTCATTCATTCCTTTCCTTCCGTCCTTCCTTCCTTCTTTTCTTCTTTCCTCCCTTCCTTACCCTCTCTTGCGTTCTCCTTTCTCTTTATTCCTTCTTTCCTAGCCAGTCGAAGGGCGAGGAATGAGAGAGAGAGAGAGAGAGAGAGAGAGAGAGAGAGAGAGAGAGAGAGAGAGCAGGGAAGCCATAGTTGCCCTAGAAATGAGACTCGTTCTGTCAGCCATACATTCACCCATCCCTTCCGCTCACCCAACAAGTCTTCCATCTTTCTACTATTCCTCTTTCTAGCTGGTCTTTCTATCTATCCATCTATTTTTTTATCACTCTGCAATCTATCTGTTCACACATTCATTCATTCATTTGTCCGTAAGTTTGCCTGTTTTATTTTCAACCAGCTGTTATTTCTTTCATCAGTCTATTTAATCATTTACTTATCCGTATGTCCTTTCTTCTGTACGGTCATATATTCTTCAGCCATTCGCTTCTCACATGTTTCCTCCTTCACTCACTTGTATATTTTTTTTTATAAGTTTTGTCTATGGCGTCAGTGGTCGGCTCCAGCCCGTGATGGCGCAGGCAAGTGTTGAGTGTGGCGCCCGTCTACCCTCATTCATTCTCCCAGCCGTTCGTTGATCTCTAGCAAATTCATTCTTCTTTCTTATGAGACAACTTTTGCGATCGTTTATGTTGTTGATGATGATGATGATGATACTGTTAATGTCCTGCGCTATGAGTTTATTCCTTTCGGTTCCGAGTTTATAATCTGTTTCATGATAATTTATAAGGATGCATTGCTCCTTTTGTTTCTTTATCATTATGCTAACTTATTGGTTTAAAGTATATTGGTTCTACTCCTTCTCTTGCTGCTTCTTAATGCGATGTTGTTTTTGTTTACACTGTAGCGATATGTTTGTGTCTTATAGCGGTTTTCCTTTTTTTTTCTTGGCCTCTTTAAGTTATTTTCTTCTCCATCCAACATCCTCCCCTTCCTTCCTCTCCATTTTTATCTGTGTCAAGGCTGTGTTGATATATAGCCGCGAGTTCCCTTTTACATGCTGTCGCCTTCTAAGTTTGTTTCATCTTCTATTATCCCATCTGTTGGTCACCACTTTATCTGTTTCTGTTTGTCATATGTGTGTGTTTTTTCCCTTGTCCACGCCCTCGTTTTATTTCTGGTAGTCTCGTAATCTTTCTGTTATTTCTTATTTCTGTCTCGCTTAAACTTTTTATGCTCACTTCGACATTTTTTTTCTGAGGAACGGTTTTACAAGTAGTAGTAGTAGTAGTAGTAGTAGTAGTAGTAGTAGTAGTAGTTGTAGTAGTTGTAGTAGTAGTAGTAGCAGCAGAAGTGTCTCCCTCTGTGCCCACGGCTTTAAATATAATTGTCAAGGTCACCGACATTCTTACACTCTGCCACGCCGTCGCCCGTACCATCTATTCCTCCCTTTTCCTTCCCTTCCCTTCCTTTTCCTTTTCTTCCCTTCCCTTTCCTTCCCTGCTCTTTCCTTCCTGTTTCTTGTCTTTCCTTCCCTTTCGTTCAATTCCTCTCCCTTCCTTTTGCTTTTCCTTTTTTTCCTTTCCCCTTCCCTTCCATTTCCTTTTCTTCCCTTCCCTTTCCTTTCCTGCTCCTTCCTTCCTGTTTCTTCCCTTTCCTTCCCTTTCATTTCATTCCTCTCCCTTAATTTTGCTTCTCCCTATTTTTCCTTTCCCCTTCCCTTCCCTTCTCTTTAATCTCTTTCACTTTCCTTCTCCTTTCCCTACCCTATGATTCTTTCCCTCTTCCTTTACTTACCTATCATGTTTTCCTTCTCTTCCCTTTCTCCTCATTTGATCACAGTCGTCTTTTTTTTCATTCCACCATTCCTGATTCCTCCATTCCTCTATTTGCCTATATTATTTTTCATTTTCTATTGTTTTCTTTTTCAATTTCCTCCTACCCCTTTACGTTTTATCTCAGCGGTTTTCATATATTCGTTTTTTATACACTCCCTTCTTCATTTCCTGCATCTTCACTGTTTCCCTTTCGTCTTCCTTTTCTCTCATTTTACTCATTATTCTTCCCCTCACTACAGCCTCACGTCCTCTCTCTCTCTCCCCCCCTTTTCTCCCCTCCTTTCGATCCACTCCCTCATCCCCTCTCAAGGTCTCATCCTCTTTCCCCCACCCCACCCCCTCCAGTCAGTCCCGTCACCTCTGCTTCGTTAAATCAAAATTCTGAAAAAGGAACTTACGTAAAAATAATTCCTCATTTTTTTTGCAGAGGTTTAGAGTTGGATCATCAAAGGGGAGGGTGTGGGAGTGATGGGAAGGAAAAGGAGGAGGAGGAGGAAGAGGAGGTGGAGGAGGGAGTGAAGAGAGAAGGAAGAATGAGGTAATGGTGGGGGTTGAAAGTGGTGGTGATTCTCCTTAGTAATGATGGTGAGGAGGAGGGAGTGAAGAGAAGATGAGGTAGAATGAGGAAATGGTGGGGGAAGAAAGTGGTGGTGAGTCTTCTTAGGGATATGTGGTGATGATGGTGATGATGTGTGATGGAGAGCTGCATTAACGGAGTATTTGTGGTGGTGTTGGTGGTGGCGGTGGTGTCGTGGGTGGAAGTGTGAAGTGACATGCTCATTATGTGTGTGTGTGTGTGTGTGTGTGTGGGTGGGTGGGTAGAGTGATGTCAAGTGATTCTTTCAGGTGGTGGTGGTGGTGCCGGGGTGGGCCGGGGGGTTGGCAGGCACGTGATGGGTGGTTGGCGACGCTGCACCGTCATTGTGTCAGCCGAGGACGAACAAATAATAAGACGGAGCGTGTGACTTAATGGAGAGTTTGACGTCTGTGTGTGTGTGTGTGTGTGTGTGTGTGTGTGTGTGTGTGTGTGTGTATTAACCCACGGCCTGATCACGATTTGGACTCGCAATCGCAAGCAAGTACCGTCCCGATTAGAGTAAGGCTCACTATTCGATCTCTGTGTACTGCCAGGACCTCACACACCACACACCCCTTGCTCAAGAGGAGACAGTAACCACTCCTAGTCAGCAGGAAAAAACGGCCTGAGTGGACCTCGAACCTCTGCCTGCCACGCCGCGAATCTTGGCATCGCAGCGATTTAACCGACTGAGCTATCGGAGTGTGTGTGTGTGTGTGTGTGTGTGTGTGTGTGTGTGTGTGTGTGTGTGTGTGTTTAGGTTACTGCAAATTATGACGTTACACACACACACACACACACACACACACACACACACACACACACACACACACACACACACACACACACAAACACACACACACACACACACACACACACACACACACACACACACACACACACACACGAGTACTTCGTAATGAAAGATCAAAGAATATGGGGTCAGTTGAAAGCCAAGAGATACGCAGTCCATATGAGATGAAGGGATGTAAAACTTCCGAAACACTCACATATCATACTGCTGGAAGGACTGAAGATGTTGAATAAGATAATATAAAAATAGGATAATACCCACTAGCTTGTGTCAGATAATGTGGTAACCTTAGATAGACTCATGCAGAACCACACATACACCCAAAAAAAATCATAAAACTAGTTTTCGATGTACATTTGTGAGGAGTGGGAAAAATGTTGCAACCTTCCACCCGCAAACGTTTTGAACCCTAGCCCCCCCCCCTCCCTATCCACCACCCCACACACACGCATTGCCTTTCACCGCACGGTTTTGTTGTTTATGCCATTTTGGAGAGTCGTGTTCATCAAAAAACCAGGCTGGTACACATTTCACGAATTTTACCGTCGCACGCGACCTGCCGCCTGCCTGCCGCTGCCGCCCTCCGCCGGTCCAGAGGGGCTGCGGCCTGGGCGTGCCTGGCCGGGCTGGCTGATGCTCGGCCATTCATGACCAGCCAGACGGTGACTCAAAGCGAGGGTTTGTTTGGGCACGTGATGACACCCCTCCCGCCCTCGCCCCCTACCTGTTGATCATGAGCAGCGTCACTTCCTCCCCCCTCTTATCCTCCCTCACCCTCACTTTCCCCCACCCTCACTTTCTCCCACCCTCACCTTCCCTACCCTCACCTTCCCTCCTCACCCCTACCACACTTGCCCATCACACGCCCACTCATCCCACCACTCAGCACCTCCGCCTCACTGCTTTATCTCCGCCCACACCCTTAACCGCGCCGCAGCCACACCTCTTCCTTGCCCTCCCTCCTCCTCCCATCACCTCTTCCTTACTCCCCCTTCGATCCTCACCGGTATACCACCTTGCATGCGCCTCCAGGTGTCTCTGAACGCTGCATGCACCTTCCTTATCCCCCTCCACACACACACACACACACACACTCTCTCTCTCTCTCTCTCTCTCTCTCTCTCTCTCTCTCTCTCTCTCTCTCTCTCTCTCTCTCTCTCTCTCTCTCTCTCTCTCTCTCACACACACACACACACACACACACACACACACACACACACACACACACACACACACACACACACACACACACACACACACAAACACACATGCACACACACACACACACACACACACACACACACACGCACACACACTATTGTCTCGGCACCTCCGCGAACCTGACGGGAGAGAGAATAAGAATAAGCAGATTTGTAAATACGGCACCGCGGGATCTTGCTCGGGCGGAGGAGAACAAGGGAAGGGTCTGTCTCCTCCATGCAAAGGAAAATAATATGTTAAAAACCTCATGGTTGCTTGCTTGCTTGTCGCGCCCTGCATACCCTTCATCTTCTCTTCCTTCTCTCTTTAAACCTCCTCCTTTTCATCCCCCTTTTCCTAGTCATCCTCTTCTATGTTCTTTCCTCATCCTTTCCTTCCTCCTCTTCGATTCTTTTCTCAATCTCCACCATGATCCTATCTCATCCCTTTCTTCCTTTTCATCACCATTTTTATCGCCATCCCTTTCCGTGCTCCTACTTCCTCCTTTTCTTCCTCCTTCTCTTTGCCCTATTTTCCAACTTCCATGCTCCTTTCTCATCCCTTTCAGCCTTCTCCTTCTCTTCCTCCTCATCTCCCCATTTCCCTTTACTCAACCTCCTCCAACTCCTTCTCCTTCCCTTCCTTTGCCTCACACTTCACTCTCACTCTCTCTAACTGGTAACACTGGTCACGTCAGTTCACACGGCGGAGTCAGATTCTCGCGCTTGCAGTATTATTAAAGCTTCCCCTTCAGTCAGTCATTCAATACCTTTTCACCTTTAATTCCTGCATATACATTCGCGCGCCGCCGCCGCCGCCTCCTCCACTTCCCAGTTACTATATTTAGCAGGAAAGGAGAGCTTTTTAAAGAGCGTTTTTTCTCCCTGGTGTGTGTGAGAGGACTTATTTGATGGTGTTAAAGGTTAAAGCAGAAACGGGCCGTGCAGGAAATGCGAAATTCTTGTCAAATCAAAGGAAAAGCACAAAAGTTTATACACAGTGTGTGTGTGGGGAGAGAGAGAGAGAGAGAGAGAGAGAGAGAGAGAGAGATACATACATACAAACAGACAGACAGACAGACAGACACACAGACGGACAGAGAAACATACTGAAAAAGAAAATGAAGAGAGAATAGATTAATGAAAAGAGAAAGAAAGAATGGTGAAAGAAAAATGGATAAAAGGAGGAAAGAAAAAGTAAAAGGAAAAGAAAAAATGAGAGAAAGAGTGAATTAAAAAAAAAATCATGTAAAACGAAAGTTATTAAAGAAAAAATATAAGAGAAAAAAGAAAAAATGGAAGAGAGAGAGAGAGAGAGAGAGAGAGAGAGAGAGAGAGAGAGAGAGAGAGAGAGAGAGAGAGAGAGATACAAAGAGACAGACAGACAGACAGACACACAGACGGACAGAGAAACATACTGAAAAAGAAAATGAAGAGAGAATAGATTAATGAAAAGAGAAAGAAAGAATGGTGAAAGAAAAATGGATAGAAGGAGGAAAGAAAAAGTAAAAGGAAAAGAAAAAATGAGAGAAAGAGTGAATTAAAAAAAAAAATCATGTAAAACGAGTTATTAAAGAAAAAATATAAGAGAAAAAGAAAAAATGGAAGAGAGAGAGAGAGAGAGAGAGAGAGAGAGAGAGAGAGAGAGAGAGAGAGAGAGAGAGAGAGAGAGAGAGAGAGAGAGAGAGAGAGAGAGAGAGAGAGAGAGAGAGAGAGAGAGAGAGAGAGAGAGAGAGGCACACAGACTACAAATGCTTGCTTGAAATAACCTTAGCACACGCGTTTCGGCTTCACTCGCCAGCGCTCTCCTCTGCCTAACTTGCATTTCGGCGCCGGGGGTCAGGTAGCAGGGGGAGAGGAAGCAGAAGAAGCAGCAGAAGCGTCTCACGGAGCTTGGAGGGGGGGGAGGGGGGAAGTTGTTAAGAAGATAGACAGTAGTAGAGGAAAAGAAAATACGAAAATAATAATGGGCTCAGTTTTTTTTTTTTTTTTTTTTTTTTTCGTCGCTGCAAAACGTAAAAAAGGAGGTCAAATGTTGGCTTTCAGGCGGAGGAGAGAACGAGGTGGTCACGTTAGTTGTGTGTTATCTATTTTGTTGTTGTTGTTGTCGTTTTCTTCCTTCCATGGCAGCAGAAGGAAAGAGAAGTAATGAAGTAGAAGTGGGGAGGGAGAAAGAGAAAGAAGGAAGATTGTAAGAAAGAGAAAAAGAAAGGAAGAAAGAAAGACAAACACAGAGAGAGAGAGAGAGAGAGAGAGAGAGAGAGAGAGAGAGAGAGAGAGAGAGAGAGAGAGAGAGAGAGAGAGAGAGAGAGAGAGAGAGAGAGAGAGAGAGAGAGAGAGAGAGAGAGACCGAAGAATGGAGGGAGGGAGAAAAAGAAAGACAAAAGGAGTGAAAGAAAAAGAAAGGAAGGAAGAAAAAAAAGATAAAGAAAGGGAAGAAAGGGAGAAGGAAGGAAAGAAAGGAGAAAGAATGGAAGGAAGAAAGAAAGGTTAATCATCATTGACTCAGAGATAAGAATAAAACTGTTCGTCTGCATGTCACAG
>NW_026111570.1:377500-380000 GCF_024679095.1 Eriocheir sinensis | reverse complement strand
AAGACGAAAGACAAAAATATAACGAGAAGAAAAATTAACCAGAAAAATAGAAGGAGAAGGAAGAGGAAGATGACAGATAACACATAGAAGGAGACGTAGAAAAGAAGAAGAGAACCTGAAAAAGAGGTGAACACAAGAGACTTTAAGTGAGAAAGCTTGCCAGCATCCGTCTTCCTCTTACTTTCTTCTTACCCTCCTCTTTTTCCTCTCTTCCTCCTCTGCAGTATTCTCATTCATCTTTCCTTCCTCTTTTACTTTCTTCACGTTTTCCTCATCTCCTCCTTAATCCAATTTTCTTAAACATTTGAAAATAGATTTATACTTCCTTCCTACTAACTCTTTTCCCACTTTCAACACCTCCTCCTCTTCCTCCTCTTCCTCTTTGTCCTTTTTTACTCCTTTTCCACTTTCTACATCTCCTCCTCCTCTTCCTCTTTAAACTCTTTCTACTCCTTTTGCTGATTCAAGCGAGACGATACAATTTAGCCATTAGGTGAATCGAGTCATCCGTCACTGCAATGAACATCCGGCAAAAAAAGTTAGTGCATAATCAATCAACTCACTTAGAAAAGAAACTTATAATGCTTCCTCCTCCCCTTCTCCTCCTCCCCCTCATCATCATCATCATTCTCCTCTTCTCCCCTAGTCGCCAGGTGCCCATTCCTCCTTTCTTCTCCCCTCTCTCGCCTCCCATTCACTCCCCTTAACTATTTCCTCTCCCCTTCTCCCCTCTCTCAGCTCTCCCGTCATTGCCTTACATAAACTAGCATCCTTACACTCTCCTCCTCTTCCTCAATAAACATTCCCCTTCCCTCTCCCCTCTTCTCTTCCCCTCCTTTCTCTCTCTCTCTCTCTCTCTCTCTCTCTCTCTCTCTCTCTCTCTCTCTCTCTCTCTCTCTCTCTCTCTCTCTCTCTCTCTCTCTCTCTCTCTCTCTCTCTCTCTCTCTCTCTCTCTCTCTCTCTCTCTCTCTCTCTCTCTCTCTCTCTCTCTCTCTCTCTCTCTCTCTCTCTCTCTCTCTCTCTCTCTTTCATTCGTACTTTTACCATTTCTTCTTCTCTTTCTCCTCTTCCTTCTCTTTCTCCTCTTCCTTCCATTCCCTCTCTTCTCCCTCCTCCTTCCTCCTCCATCCCCCACGTTCTCTCTCCCTCTCTCTGCCTTCCTTAGCGTCCTATCAAACAGAAACATGTGGTCAGTTATCGTCTTGTTCTATACTATATTCTTTTTTCGTCAATGACCTCTCTCTCTCCTCTTGCTCTCTCTTTCTCCCCTCGATATCTCCCCCTCCCTCTTCCCCTCCCCTCCCCTACCCCCCCACCGTTAGTGCCAGAGAGGAATCCTGAGACGGTTCATGAGTGCCAGCATTGTCTCGCCAGGGTGCCACGCTGCTGCTGCTACTATTTCTGGCACTGCCCCCACCCTCCCCTTGGCACTCCCCGGCACCCCCTATCACCCCCTGGGGCTCTCTACTGGCACCCCGCGAACACCTTACCACTACCTCCCCTTCTCCCGTCCCTTGCGCAGCCTCCTCCTCCTCCTCTTCCTACTCCTTCTCCTTTTCCTTCAGCTCCCCGTTCTTCTTCTCCTCCTCTTCCTCTTTCTGCCCCTCCTCCTCCTCCTCTTCCACTTCTTCCTCCTCCTGGCACCCTGCAAACACCCCACCCTCCCCCCGGTTCTTCCCCTCTTCTTTTCCCTCCCTCCCTCGCCTCCTCCTCCTCCTCCTCCTCCTCCTCACTTGCTTTGCCACTTTCCTCTCTCAACTTTTATTCGAGGACTCAAGTTCCACCACCACCATCACCACAGCTATCATCACCACGACCACCACCACCACTACTACCACTGTCACCACCACCACCACCACCACAACTATCACCACCACCACCACTACTACCACATTCACCACCACCACCACCACCACCACCACCACCACCACTACTACCACATTCACCACTACCACCACCACCATCACCACCACCACCACCACCACTACTACCACTGTCACCACCACCACCACCACCACAACTATCACCACCACCACCACTACTACCACTGTCACCACCACCACCACCATCACCACCACCACCACCACCACTACTACCACTGTCACCACCACCACCACCACCACCACAACCACCACCACCACTACAACCACTGTCACCACCACCACCACCACAGCTATCCACCACCACCACCACTACTACACTGTCTGTCACCACCACCACCCACACCACAAACCATCACTGTCACCACCACCACCACCCCACTTTCACCACCACCACCACCATCACCACCACCACCACCACCACTACTACCACTGTCACCACCACCACCACCATCACCACCACCACCACCACCACCACCACTTTGTAGGGCCACACGGTGAGTCCAAACGTGTGGTGGGTTTATTTTTGTTCTTGATGAGTCTAAGGTCCTGTAGAGATCATCATTTACTCTCTCTCTCTCTCTCTCTCTCTCTCTCTCTCTCTCTCTCTCTCTCTCTCT
>NW_026111570.1:362500-372500 GCF_024679095.1 Eriocheir sinensis | reverse complement strand
TCAATTAGGTGAGAAGAATTGTACTTTTTTAACCGGGAAATACAGAGAGAATAATTAGAAAAGGATTGCGTGGTTAGTTTGCCTATATCGTATGCCCCCAACTTTACCTTTGTGAGCTCTAACCCGCACATTACCCACGGCTTATCGCCTTATCGCCACTGTTAAGGAAGATGAGCAGCCCCGTTTTACATCACTTCATTTTTCCTCCTCTTCCCCCTCTTCCTTCTCCTCCTCCTCCTCCTCCTCCACCACTCTCGCACACCGTTAAGAAGTATGCTGCTAGAGCCACCTCCCAACGCCTTCCGGTACCCACTAGTCTGCCCCCAAAGCACAGATGGGTGTTCCTTATGAGCGTCCTAAGTCATTCAGTCATGCAGTATAATTCATTGATTCACCATTAAGTCTGCTGTTATCGAAAATATTCCCCCCTAAAAAAAACTCCGATAAAAGAAAGGGAAAAGAAGAACAGAAGCGAAGAGTAAAAGAGAGAGAAAAGAAATTATTTGAGTGAAACATAAAAGAAAAAAAACGACAGTAGTAATAGGAGGTGAATGAGGGAGAAGAGTAAGAAGAGGAGGAGGAAGGGAAGGAGGAGGAGGAGGAGGAGGTATTGACACGGGTAATGATTTTATTTATCACCTTCGCAAGCTCTGAGCCATTGACCTGGGCCACCCTATTCCCCCAAACACCCTCCCCTCAACTCCCCTCACCCCCCACCTCTAACTCTCCCCTCCTCTCCTCTATCATCTCCCACCTCCAGCCAACCCCCCACTCATCTCTACTATCCCCCCCACACCCTCCCCTCAACTCCCCTCACCCCCCATCTCTAACTCTCCCCTCCTCTCCTTTATCATCTCCCACCTCCAACCAACCCCCCACTCATCTCTACTATCCCCCCCACACCCTCCCCTCAACTCCCCTCACCCCCCACCTCTAACTCTCCCCTCCTCTCCTTTATCATCTCCCACCTCCAGCCAACTCCTCACTCATCTCTCCTCCCTACTTCACCCCATCAACTCCCCTCATCTCCCTCCCACGACCATTTCCTCCTCATCTCCTTTCTCCCCTTACTTTTATGCTCCCTCCCTCATTTCCTCTTTCCTCCACACCTATCTCCCCTCCCCTTTATCCACGCATATCGTTTATTCTCCCCACAATTCCAACATCTCCCCTCCTCTCCTTTTTCATTCTCCTCCTCTCCACAGATATTTTCTACCCCTCTCCACACAACTCATCATCTCCTCCTCCTCGTCTCCACACCCTCCTCCATTCTCACACATTTCTCTCTCCCCTCTACCAGTTCTATCTCCTCCCCAACTGCAAGCCAATTCAGTCCTATTCCTCCTCTTTTCTCCTTCTCCATTTTCCTCCTCCTCCTTTCCCCTTTCCTGCACACCCTTCTGCTCCTCCACTCTTCATTCCTCTCCCCATGCAGCTTTTTTTTTTTCCATTGTTTTTTCTCTCTCTCTCTCTCTCTCTCTCTCTCTCTCTCTCTCTCTCTCTCTCTCTCTCTCTCTCTCTCTCTCTCTCTCTCTCTCTCTCTCTCTCTCTCTCTCTCTCTCTCTCTCTCTCTCTCTCTCTCTCTCTCTCTCTCTCTCTCTCTCTCTCTCTCTCTCTCTCTCTCTCTCTCTCTCTCTCTCTCTCTCTCTCTCTCTCTCTCTCTCTCTCTCTCTCTCTCTCTCTCTCTCTCTCTCTCTCTCTCTCTCTCTCTCTCTCTCTCTCTCTCTCTCTCTCTCTCTCTCTCTCTCTCTCTCTCTCTCTCTCTCTCTCTCTCTCTCTCTCTCTCTCTCTCTCTCTCTCTCTCTCTCTCTCTCTCTCTCTCTCTCTCTCTCTCTCTCTCTCTCTCTCTCTCTCTCTCTCTCTCTCTCTCTCTCTCTCTCTCTCTCTCTCTCTCTCTCGCTCTCTCTATCTCTCTCTCTCTCTCTCTCTCTCTCTCTCTCTCTCTCTCTCTCTCTCTCTCTCTCTCTCTCTCTCTCTCTCTCTCTCTCTCAGCGCCATCGTTCTCATCATTATCGCCACTGTTAAGGAAGATGAGCAGCCCCGTTCTACATCACTTCATTTTTCCTCCTCTTCCCCCTCTTCCTCATCTTCATCCTCCTCCTCCACCTCCTCCTCCACCTCTCCCTCTCCCCCCCTGCCGTTTCTCACCTCCATATGCTTTTCAGGTCGCCAGCACACACACACACACACACACACACACACACACACCCTATCTCCTTCACTTTCAGCATCCCAGTTCCAATCTCTCTCTCTCTCTCTCTCTCTCTCTCTCTCTCTCTCTCTCTCTCTCTCTCTCTCTCTCTCTCTCTCTCTCTCTCTCTCTCTCTCTCTCTCTCTCTCTCTCTCTCTCTCTCTCTCTCTCTCTCTCTCTCTCTCTCTCTCTCTCTCTCTCTCTCTCTCTCTCTCTCTCTCTCTCTCTCTCTCTCTCTCTCTCTCTCTCTCTCTCTCTCTCTCTCTCTCTCTCTCTCTCTCTCTCTCTCTCTCTCTCTCTCTCTCTCTCTCTCTCTCTCTCTCTCCGGGACTTTGTTGGTGTCGCATAAATATTATATTGTGAGAGTAAACTTAACCTCCCCTTCCTCTTCTTCCTCTTCCTCCTCCTCTCCCTCTCCCTCATTTTCCTCCTCTTCTTCACCTCCTCCTTCACTTTCATACCTCCCTCTCTATAGTCTTTAATCTTCCATATTCTCTTATCCTCTCCTCTTTCTTCTCCTTCCTTTTCTTCCCTTATTACAGCATCCTTCAGTTTTTCACTCCTCCTCTCTCTTTCTCTCTCCTCGCTTCTCCTTCCCGCGGACTCTCACACCAGTTGTTGCACAGACCTGTTGAATAATGGAGAATACTAAAGCAGATAATATCATTTTAAGCCGCCAGGACTCCAATCGCCTTCTACTTCTTTGCACGTTCGAAATTTCTCCTTTTCTCATTCCTCTTCCCTTTCTGCTCATCCTCCTTATCCCCTGCTGTTCTATATACCTCTAAGCTCTTTATTTAGTTCCTCTCTCTCGTCCTGTTCCTCCTTCTCGTAGTGTTCTTCCTTTTCCGCTTACTGCTCTGCACGTTCGTATTTTTATTTTCCATTCCTCTTCCCTTTCTGTTCATCCTCCTCCTTCATCCCCTCCCCTTCTATATACCTCTTTGAACTTTCTTTAGTTCCTCTCTCTCGTCATGTTCCTCCTCCTCGTCCTCTTCCTCCGCCTACTTCTCTGCACGGTCGTATTTTCTTTGTTTTCATTCCTCTTCCCTTTCTGCTCATCCTCTTACAGTACTTCATCCCCTGCCCTTCTATATACTTCTTTAAGCTCTTTCTCTAGTTCCTCTCTCTCGTCTTTTTCCTCCTTCAACTCTTGTTCCTTCCTCCTCCTCGTCGTCCTCGTCCTCTTCCTCCTCCTCCTCTCCCGCTACTCCACATCACTCTTCCGCCCTTATCTAATATTAGCAGTAAAGATTCGTGGAACAGACTGCTTGGGCCACTAAAGCAGACACCCTCATTATAAACCATCCTTACTTTCTTTTCCTGCACCTTTTATGTAGCATGTTATTATCCGCCTCTTCTTCCTCCTTCTCCCACTCCCCCTCTTTCTTTTCCTCCTCCTATTCTTCCTATTCCCCCCAGCATCCCTTCGCCTTATCTCACCGTCTTCCGATATGCAATCCCGTAAATATGAAGGAGAATAAACATACGTGACAGAAGGGGATCAGATGCTTCTTTCGTCCCTTGCTGCACACCTGGCGACTCTTTGTACCTTACGTCTGGTGGTATACGCATAGGAGAGAGAGAGAGAGAGAGAGAGAGAGAGAGAGAGAGAGAGAGAGAGAGAGAGAGAGAGAGAGAGAGATTAGTAGTAGTAGTAGTAGTAGTAGTAGTTGTTATAGTAGTAGTAGTAGTAGTAGTAGTAGTAGTAGTAGTAGTAGTAGTAGTAGAGAAAAAGGTGTTTGGGGAATGATTAAAGGAGAAAGTGTTGCTGCTTTGAGTGAAGGGATGGAGGTAAGGATAGGAAAGGTGGAGGGATTAGCTTTATTTTTTTTTTTCTTCTTCCTCTTCTTCTTCTTCTTCTTCTTCTTCTTCTTCTTCTTCTTCTTCCTCTTCGTCTTTTACTTTTTTTGATCAGGCTGCCAGATATCGTCACACACACACACACACACACACACACACACACACACACACACAAAGATAGCTCGTCTGCCTGTCTGTCTGTCTGTTTCTTTATCTGTCTTCCTTTGTTTTCGCTAAAGAGACGTAGTAAGAGTCTTTAGCAAGGTGTCCGCAGTGAGTTGATACAATAGTCCATTACTTCTAGCATGTTTTCGTTGCAGCATGATGGGAGTTATTTACATCACTGAAATGCTTACTGTTACTTTTTTTCATTTATTTGCCTGTCTATTGATATTTGTTTTTTGTGTAGCTATTTGTTTATTTTTACCAGGTTGTGCATCCAGCCACCGGAACATTTACCCGTGCCAATCAGGCGAATTCAACCTCCTGACAGGTGAGGGAAGCGACGAGGCGGTAAGTGATGTAGTACTCTTAAGATCATACACTTACCTTTAGACTCACCTATAAGCGTTAAGAGTATGTGTGAGACTCATTAAAATACACCAATAATTACGCTGCCTCTCACACTAACGTAAACTGAGAAACTGGGGAGTTGTATCAGTATGCATAATGAACATTCATCAACGTCACTTCTCCTTCATTAAAATACACCAATAATTACGCTGCCTCTCACACTAACGTAAACTGAGAAACTGGGGAGTAGTATTAGTATGCATAATGAATATTCATCAACGTCACTTCTCCTTCAGGCGACGAACAGACCTCTGCATTGTTAAGTATTTCAGGAGAGTGAACATGATGACTCGCCGACGGATGTTCGCCAAGGATAGGAAAGGCTTGTTGCTGATGCGGTGTTGGTGGCGTTAGCTTGTCAGTGTTACATTTTATCATGTAGTAAATCTGCAAAGAGTATCAGATTTACTTATGACTATCTGTCGGTGTTAGCTTAGCTGTCAATATTTTTTCTTGTACTAACTCTGCCATGACTGGAAGCTCACATCCACTTACGGGTCTGTAGCGGGCGTATTCCAAACTCTCCCTTGCTAAGAAATGTGAGTTATTCCCAGATAAACCAACGGCAGCTCCTACATTATTTTTCGTCTTCGATGACTACAACATTAATCACATTTACCTTTTTACAATTATTATAACATACAATCACATTTACTTTTTACTGGGCCCCTTAGCGCCATACTTTTGCCAAGAGAGAAAATTATAGTATGTTAGATGAAGCCGCCAACTCAAAAGTTGTTCATAGGAAGCTCGTAGGGAGCGGGGTCTGCCACACTGATATTGTTAGAACAGATCTCAGGGAAATAGCTGAGAAGGAAGAGCTTGTATTATGGGCGCTGGAGTTTTATTTTAAGATTGCAATCTTTTAACTCTAATTTATTCAAGAGATAAAGAGAAGGGAAGCAAGCTTTTCATCGGCTTCCTCAGCCGTGTTTGTCTCCTGATTTGCTTAAATGAACTATGCAAACAGTGACAGTGGAGTTTATAAATGGACTACTTTGCAAACCTTCATTTGTCTCCATTTACATGAGAAAAAAAAATAAAGAAAAATCGCAGCGTCAGTTTAGTTTTAAAAATGAGATACTACACTGTTTAGTTTGCAATCCTTCGTTCATCTTCATTAAATTTTGTGTATGAGAGCAGCGACGGAGGGAGCGGCGAGGCGGGCTGTGTGCGGGGCGGCAGCGGTCAGGCCGGCTGGGTGGGGTTGTGGGGATTTTGGAGCGGACGGACGGACGGTAACAGATACCCGGCTTTATACAGACCCACTACCACCATCACCGCCGCCGCCACCGCCTCAGCCAGTAGTGCACATTTTTCTGTATATTTAGCTTCGCCGCGGCCGCTTCTGACCCACTTCTCGTCCAAGGTGTCCGTGGAAATGTACAGAAAGCTCCAATGGCTGCGACCCTCCTTGCCTCGCTGCACCTGTCACCCTCCTCCTCCTCCTCCTCCTCCTCCTCCTCCAGTCTTTCTCTTTGCAAGCTTCGCCCCTCTCCTCCTACCCCCTCACAGTCAGGTATACCGACGGCTAATTACCCTTCTCACCTGCCTGTTTTGACGGCCCAACACGCGCGCAGAAGAAAAGCTCGATAAGGAAAGGTAGAGGTGAGGTGAGATGTGTGCAAGAGGGGGGGGGGACTCTCTAAAAGGCATCACGCTCTATTTCATATGATTTTGTAATGTCTGTTTATCTCATTTCAATGTTATAAGCTCAATTAATACCCTCGGAAAAGAAAAGAAGGAAAGGTAGAAATGCTGTGACCGTCGTTTTTCCTACTATATTGCTCTTTTTTTTTTTATTCAATGTAGCAAATATAAAACGGCAAAACAAAATGGCATAAAAACGGCTGCTCTGACGGCCCATCACACACACTCTCTCGTCCGCTAAAGAAAAACTCAGTAAGGAAAAGTGGAAAGTATTGCCGTGGAGTTTTGTTTTATCCTGTTTCGAGGCGTTAAATTCTATTGCAAACCTCGTAATAGGTTTTCTTTTCTCTTCCTCAGTTCTATTCAAAGTTTTATTACACAGACTCATCAAAAAAAGAGCATTAGAAAAAGATAGAAATGCTGGGAATGTTTCTTCACTATCTCTTTCAAGACGTGAAGCTCTAGGGCACAAGTTTAGTAAAAGTAAAAGAAAAGGAAAAAAAAAGAAAAAGTCCTACAAGACATTATAGCAAGCGATTAAAAGGCGTTCAGAAGATATGATTCCCGTGCTCTTCTGAAGTAGCCAATGTTTTCTGTACATTTCATGGGTTCCTGCTAAAAAGTCCTCACGAGAATACATACTACTAACGCGTGTGACAAAAGTTTCGGAAAATGCTAATAGTTTCTTTGAGTCAGGAGAATATATTAAAAGACCTGTCTTATTAAATGCTAAAATACTCGTACAATTTCAGGGGAGACGCTTTACAATGGCTACAACTTCAAAAGCATATATATAATCACTAAATAATTTACCGAACCTTCTTGCTACGCATTTCTAAGGGCGGGGAAGGGAGGGGATGCAGGAGGAGAAAGAGGAGGAGGAGGAGGAGGAGGAGGAAGAGGGGGAAGGGGAGAGAGGGAGGGAAAAGGCGCAAGAGGAAGGAACGTTTTATAATGGTTTTCATTGTGAAGGTATTTATACTTTCAGCTCATTGTAGTACTTGGTCGCGAGCAGGGAAAGAGGATTAACTCTGCATCATGACCAGGGAAAGTGATGCGACTCAACCAAGGCGAGGGTAATGTGGTGGTGGTGGTGGTGATGGTGTTGGTAGTGGTGGTAGTGGTGGTTGTGGTGGTGGTAGGTAGTACTGGTGGTGTAGCGAAAAATAGCGATGAGCAAACTGTTGAATATCTGCAGTAACCTTGTTTTGTGTGTGTGTGTGTGTGTGTGTGTGTGTGTGTGTGTGTGTGTGTGTGTGTGTCAGGGATGGTATGCTTATTTTTATTAGTGTTTCAGATACACACACACACACACACACACACGATTTCACTCCCCGTATCATTTCTATCACGTCCACTATATCGTCGCTTCTACTTTTACCTTGGTTAAATGTGGCGCCAGTGTGTGAGGGGGAGGGGGGGAGTCAGTATGCCGACCCGCCTGAAATTTTACACTAGTACAACGTATACGAAAGAAAATATTGTGTGTAAATAAAAAATAATGAAGCAAAATGCACACACACACACACACACACACACACACACACACACACACACACACAGTGGCACTGTGCCAGGCACTGCGTCGCGGGTCCCCGCATGTCGTCTCCTCGCCAGCCACTCCGTCTCAACCTTATGCAAAAATTGTTACTAATTTTGCTTTATTCTTATGTCTACAGGATTCTCCAAATGCATACAGCCAGGTTTTTTATTATAGTTAAAATACATTGAACTATTGGCTATTGTCTTCGTATAAATAGGAAATGTTAATATTGTCCTTGTCAAAAAATTCTTTCTTCCGATAGGAGTATCTTTGGCGCTTGCATAGAAGAACGGGGGTCGTGCAGCGACTGCCGAGCCTCAGCGGCCGCCGCCACAGAAGTTGATGGAGGTTTCTTTCTGTATCCAGTCCAGGTATTTCGTCACCTTTGTGTAAACCCCCGGCGAGTTAGCGTCAGCACATCCGTAGCCCCACGACACCACGCCCGCCAGGTAGTAGAGATTCGCAGCGTCTTTCCAAGCCAGTGGTCCCCCGGAGTCCCCCTGGCAAGCGTCCTTGCCCTCCTGGTACGTGCACAACATGTTGGTGGTGACGCTATTGCCGTGGTAGATTCGGCACTCCTTGGTGGTCAGCAACGGCAGTTGTGCCTCCAGCAGCACCTGGCTGACGTTGCCATTCGAGGCTGTGGTGCCCCAGCCGGTCACCGTCCCCGTTCCTTTCTGAAAATTCGTCTCTGACATGCCACACGGAAGGCAGATTGGCGCCACGGCCAGTGTGTACTCCAGGGCCTTGCTCAGCCGCAGCAACGCGATATCATTATCAACCGTGAGGGTGTCATACTGCGGGTGTGACACCACTGTCTCCACACCAACAGCCACTCTCAGCCGGTTGTTAGTGGATATCTCCCTTTCGTAGTCTCCTACGGTCACGTACATATCAGTCTTTAAGATGTACTGCATGCAGTGAGCCGCCGTGACCACCCACTCGGGCGACACCAGCGAGCCTCCGCAGAAAATGAAATCGTCGCTTATCTTCCGCAGAGCGACTTGCCACGGCCACTCGTGTAAGACTGTCACATATCCGCCTACCACCCGCGAATCTCCTTTCACACCGCACTGGCTGAAGGGGGCTGGGCTCAGCGGCTGAGGTGGCGGGGTGCTTTTGGAGTTTGTCACGGGGAGAATGTCTGCCTTAATCACGTGCACCTCGCAAAAAACTTGTCCAGCGTTCAGGTGGTACCGCCGGAAGGAGTACAGGCTGGCGTGGAGGCTGTTGGAGAAGGTGGTAAGGGGAGCAACGTTGGTACCACAGAACACTATACCGCCGTTCCCGACGCCCCAGTGTAAACCCTCGCGCAGACAACGATCGCTCACCGGCACATTGAAGACAGGGCACCACATCCTGAGCAGCGTTCCTGGCTCGGAGCTGCCTCGCCAGGTGCACTGCAGTGGGACAGGGTAGGGATTAGGGAAGCCCGGGGACACGATGTAGAATACTTCCCCGAGATTCAAATAAAAGTCCCAGCCGCAGGAGGAAAACTGGCGAGTGCCGGCAGGCCCGCCACGAGCCACCCCCACCAGGAGCAGGACCGCCGCCGCCACCCACAGACTCGCGCGTCCGTTCTGCGTCATGACTGAGCGTGGACGCGTCGACCGGCCACCAAGACCTTTGAGGCAGTGCTGAGGCAACACCTGTGTCCTCACCCGCCACACCTGCGCCTTTCATTTCATGTATGTTCGTACGTTGATTCGATGAGGCTCGAATGGCAGTGCTCAGCCGCTCATCCATGTCATTAGTGACTATTTCCTGGCATTAAAGTGCTACTACACACGCGCACGCAGGAATGCTGAAATGCAATTCTACTTACATACGTATTATGTTCATATACTTTTACACTCATGCATACATATACATAAACATTCCATTGCAATAAGTATATTAGTTGACGTAAACTTGCCAGAGATGCAAATGCAAATAATGATCTAAGAAGAGGCGGTGGCTGAGTGGTTAGAGTGCGGGCGCGACGTTCTGGAAAACCAGGGTTCGATTCCCGCCCGCCGGTATTAGCTAACAAATTTCAGTCATCGCCGGGTGGCCTGTGACTCTCCTCGTGCTGTCCTGAAGACCAACTGTAAACCCGGACCCTAGATTATCTCTAGAAGAAAATTAAAGATAAGTTCCGGGAAGGCAGCATGAACCAAGCAATATGGCTCCACTATAAAACACGCCCGCGCCATAACGGGCTGGGGTAAACCACCAAGTCCCACCAAGAAAGTCAACCG